>NC_048439.1:20367516-20625016 GCF_004353265.1 Vitis riparia
TGTGCGAAATCTTAGCCTCTCCACCCCTACCTTCTATAATTCCGAGCCTCTGAGCCCCGTTTCATCACGTCATCATGCCCAAGACCCGAGGAGGACATACCTCAGCTCCCCAGAGCAGCCAGAGAGCCGCCCTGTGCGGGCCCCACTTGATGCGCCCTCACTTTTACTTGATTCGGCACCTCAGAGCAGATACCATACGAGGAGAGCATCCGCCACATCTGTGGCTGATTACTACCAAAAAGTGCTATTTTGTAGACCTAATTATAATGGTTTTAAGCACCTTTGTGTAGTAATCATATTCATTTAACCCAATTAATTCATTAAGGTCCTTAGTAATTGGTTTTAACCATTTTGTGGCAAGTTTACATGTTTATATCAGCTTATGAATCAATTCAAGCATGCCAAATGATGGAGGAGCTACTTAGACAAGCCAACCAAAGAAGAAAAGCAAAGAAAAGCAAAGAAAAGCAAAGAGAAGCAAGGAGGAAATCTGAGGACAGCAGCTGCAGTCTTCTTTGGCACTTTTGAAGTACTTCCCGAAGTCCATTTTCTACATACTATATACCGTTTCAAAGCTCAAGAAGTCAAGAATCCAACGCTTCAAACTGTGTACGATTTGGAGCTGAAGCGAGGAAGTTATGGCCTTCGGAAGAAAATTGCTCTAGGTGTGCGAAAATTTCGCACACCTTCTGAATGGTGTGCGAATTTCGCACACCTCTCCAATGGTGTGCGAATTTCGCACACCCCCTCCCCTGTTTTGCCGACTCCACACGAGATCTTTTCTTTTAGATATTTTTGTATAAATTTCCATTCTTCTCCTTGTAATCCACCAATCATAAGATTTCTTAGCTAGGAAGGATGGAAAAGCTTCTCTATATATACTCCTTTGCATCCGTTGAAACATATAGAGAAATATATGTAATATACCCATATATATTGAAATATACCACAGAGCCTTGCTCTGTTTCTCCTTCTCTTCTCTTTCTTATTTTCTTAGTAGCCAAACATCCTTGGTGGATGAAATCCCCAAGGATGAGAGGCTAACCTTTTAAGTTTCTCAAAGTATGGATGTTATGTGATGGCTTGGATGCATTTCCCATGGAAATTTCTCACACCCGGAAGGTAAGGTAGTCATTTTTTCATTAATAGTTCATTAATGCAAAGTTTAGTTTTTATTTCCATTGGACAACTTCCAACGGCCAATACTTGATAAGCTTTTGGATTTCTATCCATTAGTTATCTCCTACGAGCTATTGGAAGGTGAGGTTTTCAATTCCAAGTTTTGCATTAATCCATTAGAACCAATTTCAATGGCCATTGAAAGGTGAGTTTATCACCCGGAATGACTTTGAGTTGCCAATATTTGGTAAGCTTTTGGCTTTAGACCATTAGTTATCTCTTACTAGCCATTTAAAGGAAGTCTAAGGTGAATAACCATTGATGAAATTCACTACCATATGTTTTGTCATTTTAAAGGATTAAAACTTGATTTGCTAAATCCATACCGGTTCGGGAAGCAAGCATCACCATAGTTGCAACCCCAATGCGAGGAGCCTATCCTGAGATTTCCAATTTGCATAAGAACCAAAGCATAGCTATCCTATCTTTGAGAAACTTGTTTTTACACCCTTTCATTTTAGTCTTTAATGTTAGCTTAAATTAGTTTAAATCTTTCTAAAACATTTACATCTTCTTTTAAAGCTAACATCCATAAGAAAATCACCTATTTTCCTAATTTGAATATCACTTGTGTTTGCGAAAACTCTTCCCAGTGAACGATCCTAGAACCACTATGCTATAGTAGCTTGGCTACTTTAGTAATAGTATCTAAGGTATAAATTTTGTTGATACGCCTTTAAAGCTAAGCTACCATGAGTCGCATCAAATGGCGCCGTTGCCAGGGATGAATCAAATGGCGCCGTTGCTTGAGTCGCATCAGTGGCCCCTACACAAATTCCACCTCGGAGTCCTCCTTCAAAGAAAGCCAAGACTATAGAGCTAGGAGAGTCCTCCAGAGCACCTCAGCCTTCTTCTGCCAGGCGCCCTAGACCCAGCTTGCCCATTGAGGGCAACTCCGATTGCCGATCGAGAGACTTTCATGTCGAGACATATTTCGATCACTCTCTGATGCGACAGCAGCCTGAGTTGCGGGATTCATACCGCCTACTTGAGAGGTACCATCTTATACCCTTTATGACTTTGCCCCAGTTCTTTTATCCTCGAGTAGCTTTAGACTTTTACCAGTCTATGACTACTTGTGGCGTCCCGGTACCAGCCTCGCTCCTTTTTACCATTGATGGACGCCAGGGTATTTTGGGGGCTAGACAGATTGCCGATGCTTTCCATATCCCTTATGCACCGGCAGATCCCGCTGCATTTAAACGCTGGGCCCCACTTTCTGAGTGGGACATGGTTCGTAGCCTATCTCGAGGGACATCTTCCTAGAGGACTATTTTGAGGAGAGAGCTTCCCCCAGAGATGCTCCTAGTCGATGTGGTGCTTCGCGCCAATCTTTTTCCTCTTCAGCATAAAGTGCAGAGGCGAGGGGCCATTTTGGAGGCATTATTCCGTATCTATGAGGGCTACTACTTTGGCCCTCATCATTTGATTATGGCCGCTCTCCTCCATTTTGAGGAGAAGGTGCATACGCGGCATATTGCGAGGGCAGATTCCATTCCTTTACTTTTCCCTCGGCTACTATGCCATGTTTTGGCGCGTATGGGTTTTCCTGCAGACCCTCATTCTGAGACTCGCCGCCATTGTCGAGAGAGCTTCTCTCTTGACCAATGGACTCAGATATGGCTCCATCGCCAGTCCCCAGAACTTCCCGAGCCAAGGGAAGTCCCTCCTGCTCCGTCCACTTCAGAGCCTCCACAGCCAGTACCAGAGGCCGCATCATCTGATGCCCCACCTGCTGTTCCTCCTACATCAGAGCCGCCTATTACTATCCCTGGTGCCGAGTATCGTGCCTTGCTCGCTTCTTTCCAGACTTTGACCACTACTCAGACAGCCATTATGGAGCGCATGGACCACTTCCAGCTTCAGCAGGACCAGCAGACTCTCATTCTCCGTGAGATTCAGCAGCATCTCGGTCTTTCACCACCAGCTCCACCTGTAGCGGTTCCTTCTACAGTTGCAGAGAAGGACCCCTCCTATCCACCAGAGGAGCCTACTACTTGATCATACGATCACTCCTCTCCTTTTTTGTATCTATATGCTATGTTTTTAGATGTCTTATATATTTTGGACCACTGTTATACTGGGATTGGATGTACTCCATGTTTATTTTGTATATTGTATTCTCTCAGTTTATATGGACATCTCCTCTTTTTGTGTATTTTAGCTATTCCATTTTATTTCCTCTATTCAGCACTCTTATGATTTTTCTTTTCTTATGCAACATGTGGTTTCTCCTATTCATTCAGAGTCCCTTACTATCAGGAGGTATCACTTCCTCCCTTATATTATCGTTTGCTTTTGGAACATTGAGGACAATGTTCATCCTAGTTGGGGGGAGAATTGAGGAAGTAAGTTGTTGAATTGTTGGTTAAATTATGTTGCTAACAAAATTTTTTGCAAACTCTCTTTGTTTTCTCAAAGATAAATTCTCAAAAGTAGGAGAAATTAAATTCTTATCTTATTGCCATAATCTCAAAGTTTGTATTATGCTTATTAAAGTTGATAAATTGTTGAAGCTCCTTTTGTTTTCAATCTTAAGTCTTCCACTCTAATCTTTTCACACACTGAACACATTAGACTCCAGTTATAAGATGGAAAACTTTTTCACCCCCTAAACTTAGGAAATTTTCGACTTGGTGCCATTGACTTCATTCTATTAGTGTTGGGACACCTTATAAAAGGCCAATGTGTCTTTTGAATAATTTTTGCTTCACTTGCTTTGAAACCCGAGCAAGGTCCGAGGGGTATATGGTGAAAATCTTTAAAGCCTGGTGCCTTAAGCCTTTACTGGTTGGGAGTTCACCGACCTCAATGCTCGTTACATAGGTGGATGGGTGAAGTATATTATAAATAAATAAAAAAAAGGTGCGTTCTTAGCCTTTTATATATGAGTAGTGTTGCTAAAGTTAGAGAAAAACCTTAGTTGGGGGGAGAATATAGTTTGACATACTATAACTGGAAGCTAAGCACCTTAACACTTAGATTTTTGTGGAAGATTAAGAGTTGATCATTTGGGAGTGGAAATTATTTTGATACTCAAATTTGCATAATGCCCACTCTTTGCAAGTTGTGATTGGTAAGTTATTTGATAACTCTTGTTGATGATTGAGTTTTGTATCCTTGACTTGCCATGTGAGAGTTTGATCCAATCATGCCACTTGATTATTTTTTGGAGTGATCAGCATGATTTTGTGAATTATTATTATCTATTTTTCTTTCTTTTTCTCTCCTTCATTGCTCAGGGACGAGCAATGTGTCAGTTGGGGGGAGTGATTACTACCCAAAAGTGCCGTTTTACACCTTTAAGTCATTATGTTTTAAGCACTTTTGTGTAGTAATTCTTCACCTTTATTCCAATTGGCATGTTAAGGACCTAGCAATGATTTCTAATCATATTTGTGGCTAGTTTTAGTGTTTTGACATATTTTTGGATCATTAAGACAAGCCAACCAAAGAAGAAAAGCAAAGAAAATCAAAGAAAATCAAAGAAAAGCAAAGAGAAGCAAGGAGGAAATCAGAGGACAGCAGCTGCAGTCTTCTTTGGCACTTTTGGAGCACTTCCCGAAGTCCATTTTTTAAATACTATATATCATTTTAAAGCTCAAGAAGTCAACAATCCAACGCTTCAAACCGTGTACGATTTGGAGCTGAAACGAGGAAGTTATGGCCTTCGGAAGACAACTGCTCCAGGTGTGCGAAAATTTCGCACACCCCCTTCAGGTGTGCGAATGGTGTGCGAAAATTTCGCACACCCCATGCGTGGTGCAAAATCTCCTCTATTTTTGCCGACTTCACTTTAGATATTTTCTTAAGTATTTTTTTATGTAATTTCCTTTCTTCTCCTTGTAACAAGCCAATGAAAAGCTTTGCTTTTGTAAAAACTATATAAGGAGTGGAAATCACCTCTTGAAGACATGTAACACGGGTGTTAAGCTTAACACTTAGCAATATACAGAGCTCTCTCGTTTTCTATTTTCTCTTTACTATTTTCTTTTTCTTGGAAGCCAAACAACCTCTGAGGATGTTTTCTCAGAGGATGAGAGGCTAAACTCTTGGTTTCTTGGAGTGAAGGAAGCTAGGTGAAAAGTCCAGATGCAAAGGTGGAAAATGTTCGTGCATTAAATACAGGTAGTTGAAGTTCATAAATGGCTTTTAAATCCAAAGTTTTACTTTAAATCCCTTAGAATCACTTTGAATGGCCAATACATGGTAAGCTTCAGGTCTTTATGGATGCTTATTGCTAGATCCATATTAGTCCATTAGTTATCATGTACGAGCCATTGGAAAGTGGTTCAAGGTGAAGACCTATATAGTGTCTAAAGCCATTAATGGACCTTGACTACCATTTCTATTGATTTTTATGGATTAAATCTTCATTGTTAAACCTATACCGGTTCGGGAAATAACTATAGGTTAAATCCCCAATGCGAGGAGAAAAATCCGGAATTTTCCACTTTGCATTCTACACTTGGTCCTAGCAATCCTTAGCTCCGAGAAACTTTCTTTCTTCCATTTTTAATTAGTTTATGTTAATTTAGGTTCAAACACTTTCAAAACAAATTTTATTTTCTTTTTAAACTTTAAGTTTTTGATAAAGGAAATCATTGAATCCAATTGCTAATCTCGAGTATATCACTGGTAGAATGAAAACCCATCCCAGAGTTCGACCCTAGAGCCACTATACTATAGTAGCTTTGCTACACTAGTATGAGGTCATAGGTTTTATAAATGTTTTTGATTAAATGACCCGACTGGATCAATTTGCGCGAATCAAGCACGAAAACGTGAAAACAAAGTACTCGGGGACGGCCTAGGAGCTAATGGTACTAAAAAACCAGTAACTCTAAGTCACTCAAAAGCTCTATTTAAAGGCATCTCCAAGTCATAATAAGTCTTCTAATATCACCAATGGGGACGAGACTACTCATGCCATGGCATACTAGTTTGTGGATGTTGAAACTAAAATAAAGGTCGTATTGTGGCAGCATGAGGATGCATAGAAGGATACTATTGAACTGATTGAAGATGACGATGCTGTGAGAGTGGGAAATCACTCTTAGGTATCTGCAATGATCTAGCATAGGGATAATAACCAGGTCGTCAATGTTGAAAGTTCGCAGAATACACGCCTCCATAGCTCTCAAATGATCCAACAACTCTCTTCCCCTTGGTATCTAGAGAATGAGTAGTACCTGACCATAATCCTCTAGATATGTCATCATCTACATCGAACAAAGCTTGGACCAATGATCTGAAATCTTAGAAAGGGACCCCTGTCAAAAGTTGAGCAAACCTAGGTTGTAAACTCCTCAAAAACATGCGTATTCGATCCCTCTCAATAGGTCGCTCAATCATCTCTTTAGCTTTCTCCCTCCAGCGGGAGATAAAAGAAGAAACAAGCTCCTCTGATCTTTGTCTAAGAAACTCAAGCTCTCTACTTATAATGCCCCTATCACTACTGAATGAATACTATCTCAGAAACTTCTGTGCTAAGTCCTCCCAAGTTCTCCGACAAGATGACTCTAAGAAAGCGTACCATTTTTGTGTTGTGTCGCTTAATGACAATGGGAACAAAGTGAGCAACTGTGCTTCATCTAGACCAAGAGCCCTCATAACTGTGCTATAAACTCTGATATGAATACGAGGACATCCAACACCCATATATCTCTTTATCTTAGGCATCCTGAAACAGACTGGCAAAGTGGCCATTGGCATATCATCAATGTCATCCCAAGAAATCGTCTCATTAGGATCTCTCATCTGTCTAATCCTCTGCTCGAGTTTGTCCATACGAGAGCGAGGATTCTCAATAACCGTAACTGGTGTGACAATGGATGGAATGACAACAGCCTGATCATGTGAAATAGCATACAAAGTTTGTGTAATTGGTATCTGAACAGGTAGAGGTGGTGGTAGCACTAAATCAGATGGTGTGTCCTCGAGCACTACATGCTTACTATGTTGAGTATCCATCATCTAACTCAAATTGGTCAATGCCTCCTGAATCGAAGCCACATAAATGGTAAGCTAACCAACCGAAACCAACTGTGAATTTGTCTATTGCAGCTGAATGATATGAATCAACCTCTCTCCAACTCAACCCAAGGCATTGAACCAAGGCTATGATTACATATAGACTCCTACAAAAGAACCAAACAAAACGACTCAAACACGACTCATGCAATGATGCAAGATGCAACAAACAATGACCAATGCATGATACAACACAACCTAGTACATGACAAGGTGCGATACAGAGTCCTATGGTGATAATCAAAACTTGGATATACGATAGAAACTCTAGAGTCACAGAAGTGTCCAGTGTGGGATGAGTACAAATATGATTAAAGAAATTCTATCAATGATCCAGAAAATGAATGAGGTGTGAAGAACAACACTATCACGAGATCGATACTCAATCTATAACGAAATATCCTTAATACACTTTCAAACCGAGCTTCATAAAGAAAAATGATAAAGTGATCAAGGCGGGTCTCTAAAAAAATGGTGCAAATGTGAAAACATGCATTTCACCTTCTTGTAATAAAAATATTGAGATGAAAATAAAATTAGGTAAATCGACCAAAAAAATGAAGTATTGAGCCCGTGACAGGTGAAGAATGTAAAAAAGTGAGCATGATCAATGAGCATATCCCAAAACGTCAAGCAAAAAGTGACAACAAAGCAAAATAATGTGTCAAATCAAGAAAAGAAGACTATCTATAGCCCTAGGGAGAGAGTATGCTAGACTTAACGAGCGACAAGAAGAAACCAAAACCATATAGGAAGGGGTGGTCCGACTGATACTCAAACTTGCAATGATCTCTAAGCACTCTCAACTGAAGACCAAAAAATGGAGTATTGGATCCGAACTATAACTAAAGAGGCTTTGAAGGCCCTCGGATGCACCCACATGTAGGAAAGAAGTCCTAATCAAAGAATCTAAGGCTCAACCTATAAGGTCACAGTGGCTTTAAAAAGAAAAGGAGTGGACTTTAAAGGATCCCTAGCAGAAGCGATCATACCCTCCGGCGGTATGTAACCTCCTGTACGTCTCCGAAGAGACAAGGTGCTTCCATGCAAGGTGGTTATCAACTCCACACATGCACTACCTCGACATCCCATGAGGTTTCCTATGGTGAGGGCTCTCCTAATGGTTAGTGTATCTCACAACTCTGACCACTCATTGACGATCTAATGTGCACAGTGAGTGGTGTGGATGCATCCGAAAATCCTATGAAACTAAAAGAAAACACATTGGCCACACAAATATCCTAAAATCTAGCTTTGGGCTATACAAGTCTTCAAAGGTTGGACTCCAATTAGCATCAATGTGTGGGCACCTCCAAAATGCTCCCAAACATAGATATAGTCCATGGCTAAACCCTAGTCCTAATCACTAGTTCGGTCGAAGAGCAAACAAAGCAACAAGTCTCATATCAAATACGAGATCAAGGGAAACTAGTTCGACCAAAACTAGGAACTTGGAGATAAGAGGATAGGTGTGTGTCCCACACAGACAAGCAACTCATGCGATCACACGGAATGAGAGAAATCATGTAACAGATAGTCATCCAAAACACATGTATATATCATCCAAATCTACACACAAGCTAAGCAAGAAGTATGATAATCGAGATAGATATATAGCAAGGATAGCATGCTCCAAGATGATAAAGATAATATATAAGCAGGATAATCAACACTAAGACAAACATGATATACAACAAAGTGAACACGCATGTCAAAGTGAGCAAGATAATCATGGAAATAGCAGATTTGATACACTAAGACAAGCAAGATAATCAATCAATATCATTAGCATGTCAATGTCCCAAATGGATATAGCAATTAGGCATGGAAAAACGTTATATCAAAACTCTCAATGTACTATGAACACTCAATCATAGAAAAGCACAAAGAGAAGGTATTCATCAACCGACTAATCAAACGCCATATTTGCCTCAACTTAAGTTTCGAGCTTGACCCTCAAAAGTTCCCCAGTGGAGTCACCACTTTGTGGACCCACATTTTCACGTGCGTTCCCATTCGACGGCATGACTCGCTTTTTAATTTATTTGGTGAAAATTTGATTTTTTTTTAAAAAAAAAATACTAGGAGTTGCCACTTATTTTTGTTTAATTTATTTAGGGGAAAAAAATAAGAAATAAAACCCCTAAATGTGACTCCTAAAGGAAAAACAAGTTTGCGAAAAATCGAGTTTGAGTTCGAAGGTCAGGTTACTTATTGGGAAGGTACAGTAAAGATCGTAACACTCCTCTAAGCCCCTAAAAATGGGTCTCTACTAAATAAGGTGAGGCAAGTATGGCTATTGATAAGGAAATCAATGGATACCAATGAAATGATTGAATATTAAAACAAATCAAGCATGAGAATGAATAAATAAATGAAGTAGGAATGAGAGCATACCTTAGCAGCAAGTAATAGTGCGCTATCATGGAAACAAAGTTAGCTCAAGTATAAAATTATCACATGCATATCAAAGAGCAAGACAAAGATCAGGCAATATTCATTAAGTACAATAGTTAGCAATCAGAAGAGAAAACTCATATGTAAGGGTCCTCCACCAAAGCCCAATTAATCTTGCATGAATTAATCCCACAAATTCCATTATTTTGGAATTACAAGAATTTCATTCATGCTTATTAAAAAAAATCAAGGAAAATAAAATATTATTTGAAAATCGAAGAAAATTTGTGAATTAAAAAAATATTTGAAAAATGGAGTGGAATTAAAACTATTTGAAAGAAAATTGGAATTTTGAAATTTATTTGAAAATTGAAGTCTTGAAAATTAAATTTAAAAATTGGAATTTTGAGAAAAATATTTGAAAACGAGAGTTCTGAAAATTAAAGTGGGGAAAATTAAACTTGAAGAATTGAGTTTTGAAAATTATTCGAAATTTGAAGTTTTGAAAATTAAATTTGAAAATTTGATAATTAAATTTGAAATTTGGAGTTTTGGAAAAATAATTTGAAACTAGAAGTTATGAAAATTAGAACTTGGAAAAATTATTTTAAAAAAAATGGAAGTTTGGAAAGTTAAATTTGAAAATTGGAATTTTGGAAATTAAATTTGAAAGAAATTGGAATTTTGAAAATTAGATTTAAGAATTGGAATTTTGGAAATTAAATTTTGGAAAATTATTTGAAGATTAAAGTTTTGAAAATTGGAATTTTGAAAAATTATTTGAAAGTTTTGAAATTTGGAATTTTGAAGAATGATTTGAGAATGGAATTTTTGAGAAGTAAATTTGAAAATGGGGATTTTGCAAAAACATTTGAAAATGAAAGTTTTGAAAATTGGAATTTAAAAACGAGTATTTTGGAAGGTTACTTGAGAGTAAAATTTTTATAAAAATTAAATTTTTAACATTAAAAAAATGAAAAATTAAGAGGGCCAAACACTTGGCCCATTGGGGTCTACCACAAGCAAACAAAGGCTTAGAGCAATAGAAAATATATGTATATATATATGCCAAGTAACCTTCAGTAAAACCCAAATGAATATATACTCATCAAGCCCAAACTCAATAAATGGAGCTTAAAGCCCACATGAACTAGTTTGGGCCCAAAAATAATCACATCCCAAACACAATGATGATCCATCTTCATTATGCATCTCCACAAATAGAACAAAGGTGGTGGTGAGGCGGTTTCATCTGGATGCACTTTCGACAAAACCCAAGACCCCAAGTTCTCTAGTCCAATTGAATTTCTTCTCCCACCCATGGATACCCAAAAAAAAAAAAAAACAACTCCACTGTTTCCCTCTTCTTCTCTTTCTTCTTCTTCCTCGTCAAATCCTTCCTAGTCACTACAATTCTCGCCTCTCTAAACAGTACCAAACACTTGTCCTTAGAAATTCTTGCACACATCTCCTTGGAAGCGGCAACACAAGTCGTCATTACACGCTTTTCACAGTCTTCCCTCTCCCCTAGGCTCGGGGGGCTTCGGCCAAAAGGAGCCCATCACCAAGGCACTTTGTACATGCTTGATGCTTTGACAGCAAACCTGATCCTTACTCTGGCCTTGCACTACTCGAGGATTTTGGATTTGCAAGCTTTGAAGGCAGATATCCAGGCTTGAGAGTCTCGGAATGCAAGAACAAAGAGACCTGTCAATGGGTTGTCGGACAGAATGGCTGAAACCAGTCCGCGGAGCAAGGAACCGGGGTGTCGAAGATGGTTATGAAGGGTGAATAAATGGGCAAGGGTGATGGCTCTGTTCAGGTATGAAGGTTAGGAGGATGGTAGGTTGGTCACAAGGCTTTAGGAGTGGAGCCATTCGATTTGGGATCCAGATTTGATGGAAGTGGGACTTTGATGGAAGGTTTTGCAAAGGTTTTGTGTGGCCATGCATGGCCATATAAAAGTGGGGGAGACGAAATCCACTCTTGGCTATAATATTGACTCAAGAACTTTAGGAAAATCTAATAGGTCGAAGCCAGCATCAAAATCAAAATTCTCTCCCATTTCATTCACCCAGTTTGTTTCATGAACATCTCATACAAATACTATCTAGTCACTGGAGTATCTCATTTCCATCAACCCTAGAAGTTTAGCTCCCACTAAAGTCATAAAACTGTGCTTCCAGAATTTTGTTTGAAGAAATAGTTGCAAAGACCAAACCACAAGCATTCATCTAAGTGGCACACCAACAAGAATACGAGGAAAGAACATGAAGAAAACTCACTCTAGCATGCAGAACAAGGGGACAATGTCTAGACCACGGTGCATGCTAGATGCACAAACACAGATTAATACCAGGAACAGATAAAGTAATAGCCCAAAATAGAGCATGCCAAAAGCAACAAACAATCCATTAAATAAGGCCTCATTTCATGCTAAAATCAATGAG
Organism: Vitis riparia; assembly: GCF_004353265.1. Lineage (NCBI taxonomy): Eukaryota > Viridiplantae > Streptophyta > Magnoliopsida > Vitales > Vitaceae > Vitis > Vitis riparia. The sequence goes on from NC_048439.1 coordinate 20,379,576, forward strand.
ACTAAAGCAGAGAAGGAGCCAGAATAAATCTTAAACAAAGAAAAAAAACTGGATATAACTTCCAAACATCAAGCATCAAATGTGAGTCCAGATTCAAGTTCATCATCATATTTAAACCGAAAGACATAAGAGAACAAAACAGTTTGAAATTAGCAATCGATCCAAGATCAGCAAGACAACATATAATCTCTTGCAATCATACCCAAACAACAAATAATGCTGAGAAAATCGACTAAAAATGAGAGCAAAGCAGCGTAAAAGAAATGAAAGACATGGAGATTAAAGAAACCTCCCCTGGAAAGCCCCCTCCCAATCCATGCTATCTTAGCTTCAAGTGAGCTGTGTCTTCTTCCAAAAAATTAGCATATAGCTCCCTGTTTTCCCTTTCAACTTCTCCTGCTCCGCTTTTCTGTTTCTCTTTGCCCAAAATTTCTCCATTTTTTCAACCTTCCGTGCTCTTTCTTTTCATGCAAGCTTCTTATGCTCCCTGTGTTAGAGATGGTTAGATTGTTAGTTATGGATTAACGACCCTAAGTTTGTTGTAGAGATGGTTGCAAACTGTTGAAACTGATTTCTGGTAAAACTGTGTAAGATACTCTGTTTCACTCTGTATATAAAAGCAAAAATAGAGCATGGTGAAATACACTTACTGATCTATTCCTGTTCAAGAAGATGCTTCTCTTATTCTTTGCTTCTCTTCTTAATATGGTATCAGAGCAGTAGAGAATAGAATAGTGGAGACCTTTGTCCAACTCAACTATGGAGGCTTCTTCTTCTTCCAGTTTAAAATTCGTTCCAGTCACTTTTAACCATACAATCTCAGTGAAGCTGGATAACGACAATCATCTTTTATGGAAGCAGCAGATCATGGTAGCCATTAGAGGACACAAGCTTCAGGATTTTCTTGATCCAACCAAGGAAGCTCCACATAAATTTCTCTCAAATCAAGATGAAGCGCGGGGGAAGATCAATCCAGAATTTCTTGAAAGGGAACAACAGGATCAACTTCTTGTGTCTTGGCTTCTCTCCTCGATGAGAGAGAGTCTTCTCACCATGATGGTAGGATGTGATTCAGCTGCTCAGATTTGGCGAGTGTTGGATCAGTATTTCGCTTCTCAAACCAGAGCCAAGATATCTCAGTACAAGACTCACTTACGGAATACCAGGAAAAGATCTCTCTCAATCAACGAATATCTTTTAAAAATAAAGAATAATATTGATAAACTTGCCTCTATTGGCTATATAATTTCTTTGTCTGATCATATAGAAGCAATTTTCAATGGCCTGACTGAGGAGTATGATACTTTTATAGTATCAGTGAATTCAAGGACAGATCCATATACTATAGAGGAGATCGAGTCTTTGCTGTTAGCACAAGAGGCTCGTATTGAGAAACACAACAAGGAGTTAGATTCAGCTTCACCAATAGCTAATCTGACCACTTACAACAAGAGGCAGAATCGAGGTGGCTATAATGGATCCAATTTTAATCATCAGAATTTTAATTCAAGAACTGGAAGAGGACATAACTCACAATCTTCTAGAGGAAGTTTCAATGGTAGTCGTGGTTTTCAGCAGCAGAACAATGGTGGTCGTGGTGGTCGTAATGGAAAACAATCCTGGAATTCTAATAATCGTCCCCAATGTCAGTTGTGTGGAAAAATCGGTCATGTAGTTATACAGTGTTAGTATCGTTTTGATGAGAATTTTGTTCCACAAACTCAATCTAACTCCACCAGCAATCCTGGAAATCCTATGGCTGCAATGCTTGCTACTCCTCAATCGGTTTATGATACCAACTGGTATCCTGACTTGGGAGCAACAAACCATGTTACACCAACAATCAGCAACTTGATGACATGCATGGATTACACTGGAAATGATCAAATCCACATGGGAAATGGAACAGGTTTGCAAATTCAGCACATTGGTCAATCAAATTTCTGTTCAAAATTCAATTCACTCCAAATATCCTACAGCAACCTTCAAGAAGTCAAGAGTCTCAAGGATCTTTTCTGTCAAAGTCTGTTAATCAATCTTGTTCAATAAATTCTGAGCTTGTAAACTCAAAAATATTCCTTTGTAATATGTGGCATAACAGATTGGGTCATCCTTCCTTTCAAGTTGTACAAACAGTTATGTCTAGTTGTAATCTACCTTCTATCAACAAAACAAATTTTGATTTTTGTTCTGCTTGTTGCTTAGGAAAAATTCATAAGTTCCATTTTCCTACATCTACTACTGAATATCACACTCCACTCCAATTAATCCATACAGATTTATGGGGACCTTCACCAACACTTTCTTTTCATGGTTACAAATATTACATTCTTTTTACTGATGCTAAAACCAGATTCACTTGGATTTATCTTCTTAAAAATAAATCAGATGCTTTTCCAACATTCAAAAATTTCAAGAGTCTTGTTGAACTTCAATTAGGACTCAAAATTAAAGCCATACAGTCCGATTGGGGTGGGGAGTTTAGAGCCTTCACTGAGTTTCTCAAAACTGAAGGTATTCACCATAGAATTTCTTGTCCTTCAGCTCATCAACAAAATGGTTTAATTGAGAGAAAGCATAGACATGTAGTAGAAAATGGGCTAACTCTTCTAGAAAATGCTTCCTTGCCTCTTATATTTTGGGATGAGGCCTTCAGAACCTCTGTTTTCTTGTTCAATAGATTACCCACACCATTGCTTCAAAACAAGAGTCCTTTAGAAGAGTTGTTTAAAATAAAACCCAGTTACTCTACCTTAAAGGTTTTTGGGTGTGCTTGTTACCCCAACATCAGACCATTCAATAGACATAAACTTCAATTCAAATCCACTTGTTGTACTTTTCTTGGTTATAGTCTTAACTATAAAGGTTACAAGTGCTTGGACTCAAATGGTCGAATTATCATGTCTAGAGATGTAATTTTATATGAAAATTATTTTCCCTATGCTGTCAAAAAGTCTTCCCTATCTGATTTGTCTTCTTTCTCCAAGTCCAATGTGGAAGTTTTTGCTAATCCACCTACCATTCCTTTGTCTTCTTCCATTGATCCTTCTCCTCAAGTGCATAATTGTCCCTCTCTTTCTCCTCTTCCACAGACTTTTATTAACCATAGTCCTGAATTGGCACCACCTATTTCACAACCCAACTTGGATTCTAATCATCCTTTCCAGGTGGTTGCAGGTCCCCCACATCCTATGCAAACCAGGGCTAAGTCAGGCATTTTTAAACCAAAAGCATATATGTCTTCCCGTGAACCAGCTACTGTAGAAGATGCCTTGCAGCAGGAACATTGGAAATCAGCTATGCAAGATGAATACTTGGCCCTAATGAGGAATGAGACGTGGTCATTGGTTCCCCTTCCTGCAGATAGACATACTATTGGCTGCAAATGGGTGTTTAAAGTAAAGAAGAATCCTGATGGTACAATTCAAAAGTATAAGGCAAGACTGGTGGCCAAGGGGTTTCATCAGGTAGCAGGTTTTGATTTCAATGAAACTTTCAGTCCAGTGGTAAAGCCTACCACAATTAGAATCATTCTCACTATTGCTTTGTCTAGACAATGGGGCATAAGGCAACTTGATGTAAATAATGCCTTTCTTAATGGTGATTTGAAGGAAGAGGTGTTCATGGCACAACCCCATGGTTTTCTTGATCCTAATCATCCTCAGTATGTTTGCAAGTTGCACAAGGCTTTATATGGCTTGAAGCAAGCTCCTCGTGCGTGGTTTGAGAAGTTACATGGAGCCTTACACTCATTTGGATTCAGCTCAGCCAAATCTGATCAATCTCTTTTTGTTCGGACCACTCCTAGTCATTGTATGTATCTTCTTGTGTATGTAGATGACATTTTAATTACTAGAAGTGATTCAAAAGAAATTGCAGCCTTAGTTTCCAGTCTACACAACACTTTTGCCTTGAAAGATCTGGGGGAATTAAACTATTTTCTTGGTATCCAAGTGACCAAGACTACTGCTGGTTTGCATTTGTCACAGAAGAAGTACATTACTGATTTGCTCTGTCGAGCAAAAATGCAATATGCCAAAGGGATCAGCACGCCTCTGACCAGTGGACAAAAGCTCACAGCCTTTGGGAGTGACTCAGTGAAAGATGTACAACTTTACAGAAGCATTGTAGGAGCACTGCAATATGCTATAATCACACGACCAGAAATTGCTTATGGTGTGAACAGAGTATGTCAATTTATGCAAGCTCCTCTTGAGTCTCATTGGCAAGTTGTGAAAAGAATTTTGAGATACCTATCTGGCACTTTAGATTATGGAATTTACTTGAAGAAAGATTCAGCTACTCTTCCTCTTATTGGATTCTCACATGCAGACTGGGCATCAAATCCAGATGACCGGCGTTCTACTTCAGGTTTTTGTGTATTCTTAGGCTCTAATCTGGTCTCATGGCATTCTAAGAAGCAACACATTGTGTCTAGATCAAGTACTGAAGCTGAATATCGCAGCTTAGCGAACCTAGTAGCTGAAATGACTTGGATAAAGGCACTTCTTGAAGAGTTGCAGGTTTCTTGTAGTAAAAGACCTGTCATCTGGTGTGATAATCTCAGCACCGTTTTACTCTCAGCCAATCCAATTCAGCATGCTCGAACAAAACATATTGAGCTGGACATTTACTTTGTTCGTGAGAAAGTTGCCCAAGGAGAAATAGAAGTTCGTCATGTTCCAGCACAAGATCAAGTAGCTGATATCCTAACCAAAGCTATCTCAAGTGCAAGGTTCAATGAATTACGTAGCAAACTCAAAGTTGAATCATTATCCAACTCGAGTTTGAGGGGGGATGTTAGAGATGGTTAGATTGTTAGTTATGGATTAACGGCCCTAAGTTTGTTGTAGAGATGGTTGCAAACTGTTGAAACTGATTTCTGGTAAAGCTGTGTAAGATACTCTGTTTCACTCTGTATATAAAAGCAAAAACAAAGCATGGTGAAATACAATTACTGATCTATTCCTGTTCAAGAAGATGCTTCTCTTATTCTTTGTTTCTCTTCTTAATACCCTGCTCCTGCTCAGATCATCATTTCCTGCTATCTCCTTTCAATCATCCCCCTTCCCAGCTACTCCTCTGCTCCATTGCTTCAACCGTCGCCATGGCCTCAAGGTGGTCACATCTTTGCCACGTGTCTCATGCATGTAGCTTTATGGAAGTTGTCCCCCACTTCAAAAAAAATATCTTCAACTCCACTCCGGGGTAATATAAAATACCCTTTGGTGCTATTGATAAAAGCAATAATAATAAACACCGGAGTTGGTTTGCAAAAAGAATGGGTCTACGATATGACTTATAAGAAAAGAAAATTGATATACAACTTTGACTTGGGAAACAAATATTATAATAGTTAAATGTTAGTAAATATCAATTGATATATATATATATATATATATATAAATTTCATCTTATATTTGGACTTTTGATTTTTATTTTAAAGAATAATTTGACGATAAGGAAAGTTTTCAATCATTCAATTGGTTCATAAGTTGGCGACAATGTCGAGACTTCTTTCACATATTTAAAATGATACTATACGGGGAACTATACATGTTGTAAATACCATTAATGTATACTTAGAAAAGTGTTTTCAATTCTTCTAACTAGTCTAGGAGCTTACTATACTTATAAGCAATGGTTAAAACAGTTGTTTAACTATAAATAAGAAATATGAATATATCTTTCTTACATATATTTTCTTAAAAGTAAAATATTATACTTATAATATTAGTAAAATTAAAAATACCAATATATTTGCATTTTATTAAAGGTTATATAAAATATTATTAACTTTTAAAATATTAATTGTTTTAATTATTTAAATACTTTTAACTAATTGTAATTAATTTTAATTTTAATATAACATAAATTATATATTTGTGATATTTTAATAATAAATAAGTTATATATTTATCGTATCACATTCATATTATATTCAATCATGATTTAGTAATTTTTTGTTCAATACTAGTGAAAATAATTACTTTCACATGATGGAATATGATGAAAGTTATTATAATCTTGATGACAATTTATTTGGGCATTTTGGAATAATATTTGTATCATACTCAAGATTTCATGTATTGATATATTTTTTCGTACTTATTATATTTTTTACATCTGAATGAGGATTTTCACCTCTAAGTCATAAGGATTTCAATCCAAGGTGAATGATTTGAAAAATCAGAGTATTTTCACCTCTAAGTGAATGATTTGAATAATAAAAAAAATAATAGTATTTGATAATGATTTTTTAAAATGTTTTTAGTCTTTCTAACACTTAAATAATAAAAATTTTCAAGTGTTAGAAGAGTGAGAAACACTATGAAGCATTGTCAAACATGCATGCTCTAAGTATTTATTACTGATTTTGTTCAAAAATTTTAGTTTAGCCAATATCACTCTAAAAATTGTACATGGGTAAGTCCTCCAATAATTTGTATCTAATTTTGTGTCTTATTACTAATGCCATGGAAAAAACTAGTTCCACTAAATACAATTTTGTTTTAATGTGAGAGTAAGATGGAGAAGTTATTTTATGTTATTTCAAATTATGCTGTGTTAAAAAAAATATGTTATGAGTTTGTTTAGAAATTAGAAGTTCCTTAATTATTATTTTGGAAATTCTATTTTCATAAAGCCTTGCCATTAGAAAGAAAATAATTTTAAAAGAGTAAAAATAATTTTCTTGGAAAAAAAATAGTCCTAAAGCACTTTATTATTAAAAAGTTCCTTGATTTTTGGATATTCTATTTAAAATTTAGAAATATGTATGTACTTCTAAATTTGATTCAAACATTTATGTTGTGATGATATGGAAAACTTCCACAATTAATATTGATATCATATATATTTTTATTCATGTTTATGTTTTGAGAATTTGTTTTTCATTCACATATATGAGTTTTCAAAATGTGAAAACACCGTCTCTCTTGAAAACACCTCTTCTAGGAGATAGAAGGTGTTAGGAGGAGTTTTGGAAAAGATTAATGATATGAGAGTGGTGTTCAAGAATTGCTTGATGATTATTTGTTAAACATTTATTGATTTATTTATTTATTTATTTTCCCCAAGGTAGTGTTAACCAACCAATTAAAAAATTATTAACTTTAATATTTAGAAGGACTATTTAATCACAATATAGTTTAATATAAACTTCAAACCTTTCACTATCAATATTGTACAACATGTCCACCTTACCTCTATTATAGGAAAACAAATTAAAAAATTGTGTTGGATATTTAAAAATACTAACCCTAAATTTAGGAATTGACAGTCTATTTACACATTTTAATAGAGATGTGAATTTGAATATTGCAATTTACCTTCATTGGAGTAAACCAAATTGTACCTCATTTGATAAATGGGGAATCAAAATAAATATAGTAAAAATAAAAAATAATTATACCATACTGTTTTATGTATTAACTAAATCCTTCAACAGTCTTAATGCCACCATCGGTGATTGAACTAAGTAGATATTCTTGATTAGAAAAAATGTTCTCTCATCCCAACTTAGTCATAATTTTTTAATTTCCTCCGATACTCCCAACATATTTTAACAATTTTCACATTATTATTTTATTACTATACTCATAATAAGAACAAAACTTGAATAAAAACTTGTAAACTTTTAACTACACATAGTATGATGTTTATAAGTTTTATAAGTTGGATAAATAGATATCTTATTTTTCACACAATATGCACATGTATTGGAGGTCATGATATTGCTGCCCACATATTAATTAAAACTGCACAATATTAATTGGAATTGCTATTATTTCATCCCAAATAATTCTAATTTTAATTCCAATATATATTGAATTTTGGAGCAATGATGCTTTCTTTTTGTTGTTGTTGGTTTTCCTTCAAATATAATAAAATAAAGGAATTTAAAGTATTGAGTTTAATGAGGTTTCTATACACCATAAATTAGAATTATGTATTATCCGAGTAATCCCATCTCTAGTTACTATTTCTAAAACACAAGCAACATACAGCCTAAGCCAATTACAACAACTAAGTCCACTAGTTGGTTGGGCAAATTGACATGCTTCCTTTAGCTGCAAAAAGGACTTGGATTCATTGTTATTTAGTAGTGATTTTAAAATGGATAAAAAAAATACATTTTCTAATATTTGAAAATATTTTCTTTTAAAATCACTAATAATTTTTTTTCACCCTATATTTGGTTATTAGAAAATGTGAAGGGAAATGTCAAGGGTAAAATAGAGAAAACAAAAAGAGTAAAAAAAAAAAAATTAAAATATTTAAAATTAATAAATTATTTATATAATTTTTCAAACTTATTTAATTTATTTTTCTTCTTTTACATCAAGATTAAATAATTTAAAAATACATAATATTCTTACTAATTTTAATTATATTTGATTTTATTTCATCTTTTATCATCAATCATCCAAAACACATGATCAGAAAATCATATTTCTTAGTAATTTTCTTATTTCCTTTGGTTATATGTTTGGTTCTTAGAAAGTTTAAGGGAAAATGTGAGGGGGAAAAATTGAGAGGAAAAGTAGAAAGAAAAAATGAAGAAGAATAAAACATAAATTTAAAGTCAACAAATTGTTTTTATTTGCTACTTCAAATTTATTTTAGTTAGTTTAACTCATTGATAGAAGAATTAAATAATTTGAAAATATATAATTTTCTGAATAGTTTTAATTATATTTGATTTTGTTTGATATCTTTCATAAGACAACCAAACAAAAGAAAACCATCTTTGATTTTATTATGAAAAATACAAAAGAAAGTTAAATATAGTTAAAATTATTAAAAAAAATTACATATTTTAAATTATTTAATCCATATATAGAAAGTCAAAATTGTAAAAAAAAGTTTGAGACAATATATAAAAATAATTTATTGACTTTAAATTTATTTTTTATTTCCCTTCATTTTTTATTTCTTTCTACTTTTCCTCTTTATTTTCTTTCCCACATATTTTCCTTCAAACTTTTTGAGAACCAAACATAGCCTTCCAAGAACCAAACATAATATTAGTATTTTTATGGAATCAATTATAAACTTAAAATAATTCTTGAATTAACAATTGACATGTGCTTGTTAAAAGAAAAACATTTTTTTTTTACAATGCAAGACATAAAAAAACACTCTAAAATGACTTTTCCCCATTGTACCCAAGTATTAATAGATTTATTATAAAAGTATGTTAATAAAAGTGTTATTAATAAAAGTATTATATATTAAATGAACTTTTACCATATTATACTCCTTCATGACACTATTTAATTGTATATTTTCACTAACATAAGGTCATGATTAAGGGTATTATGGTAAAAGTTCATTTAACATATAACAGTTTTATTAAAATACTTTTACAAGAAATCTATTAATATTTGGCTACAAGCGAGAGGAAAGTCCTCTCAAAGTGTTTTTTTGTAATGTCTTGCATGCATGATGGAAGTGCAGAATGAAATTAAACTAGAAATAAAGAATGGAGTTCTCTTAGAATTAGCTTTTACCTTGTTTTTGCTACTTGCTTTCAATTAAACATTTATTTTTTATTTTTTTTATTTTCTACCATCCAATTAATTGAAAAGTTAATCACTTTAATATTTAGAAGCACTATTTATTCACTATTTATTAACAATATATTTTTGTAACATAGACTTAAACATTTTGTTATCAATAATTAGATGCTACTTCTCATTGTTATCTCATTGTTATCGATAGTTAGATGCTATTTCTTTGTACACCAAGGCATATCAAAAAGTCATTAATTTTACACAACATAATGCAACACGACATTTAAAAAAAATCATTAATTTTACTCAATATAATACGACATATTCACCGGAGCTCTATTATAGAAAAACAAATTGAAAAATTATGTTGGATTATTTAAAAATATTAACCCTAAAGTTAGGAATTGGCTATCAATATGAAAGTGGTGTATCTAAATATTTTTAATTTCCTTTGTTGGTAATAAACAAAATTGCAACTAATTAATTTGGTAAATGAAGAGCCAAAATAGTAATATTACATACTGTTTTATGTATTAAGCAAATCCTTCAACAATCTACGAATTAACCACCATTAATAATTGAACCAACTAGATGTTCTTGATTATAAAAAAACTGATTTTCATCCCAATTTGATCAACATTCTTTAATTTCCTCCAATACTTCAACAATTTTCATAATATTATTTTATCACTACAATAATGGTAAGAACAAAACTCGAATAAAAACTTGCAAACGATTTAAATACACATCCACAATATCGTGTTTATAAGTTGGATAAATAAATATCTCATTTTTCACACAACATGCACATGTATTGGAAGTCATGATATTGTTGCCCATATATGAATTACAACTGCACAATATTAGTTAATAAATATATATATACACCGTACATCCTAGACAAAACTAAAGATGAGGTTTTGTTAGTAATTAAAGATATAACATAAGGAGTAGTTCTATAAATAAATAAAGGAAAAAATTGATTTGAAATCTAAATTAAAAAAAAAAAAAAACTAGTGATAAAGTCTTATTTAAAAGAGTTTTGGAGCATCAACAAATTTATTTGAAATTATATAGTAAGTCAATGATGTATACATCAAGTTTTGATATTAGCATTTGCTAATGCAATTTATATCTTAGTTTCAGCCTTCCATTGATACTAAAACTTCATAAATATGTTGGGAGAGACACAACTTGGGTGGGATGGGTTTATCCAACCCGATCTATGGGTGAGTTTTAGTAATATTTTTAATATTTCGACTAAGTTTAAGGTTTTTTTTTTTTAAATCTGAACTTAATTTAAGTTGGACTTAGACTAAGATTTTAACAACCCTAACCAAATTCCTACCCAATTTAATTTTTTATAATATTTATAATTTATATTGTATTATATAGTAATATTTATTTTATTTATCTTCATTTTAGATCTTAAAGGAAAAACAAAAATTATAATTATATCACGTACTTTTTCATATTTAGAAAGATATATAAACATGTTTTTATTTTTATTTTTGTTGTCTTGAAATTTGTTCCATTCATTATTTCAATTTTTGTATAATTGCTTTTGAATCAAATTATATGATTAACCTAAATCTAATTCGATTAACTCAAATATAATCTAACTTGAATTGAATATAAGTTTAGAAATATGAGATTAGATTGAACTTGAATTAAGCACTTCAGGTTAAAAGTAAGTTTTATATATATATATATTATTGAAACATTTTGAGGGTCAGTCATAGAAAATGACTAATAGATTAAAAAAATCATTATGGCTAAAAATGATAGGTAACTTGCTCAATGAATTAATAATATTGTGGAGCCAAATTTTTTACTTTATTTTTGGCATTTTTGATGCCTTTTTTTGTTTTTGTTTATTTTCAAATATAAGAAAATAAAGGAATTCAAAGCATGGAGTTTAATGAGGTTTTAATTCACCATAAATTAGAATAATGTGTTCTCCTCGTAATCCCATCTATAGTTACCATTTCTAAAACATAGGCAACATATGGTCTAACTAAATTAAAGCAACAAGTCCACTAGTTGATCCAGCAAATAAATACGTTTCCTCTCGCTACAACTAGGATTTAGATTCATAGCTATTTACTAATGATTTTGAAAGGGATAAAAAAATTTCTAATATTTGAAAACATTTTACTTTAAAATCACTAAAAAATGTTTAGAAAATTTTTTACCCTATGCTTGGTTATTATAAAATTTGAAGGGAAATATTAGGGAAAAATGGAGAACTTTTAAAAAATAAAAAAATTAAGCAAATTTTAAAAGAAATAAATTGTTTAAAGTTAATAAATTATTTATATATTTTTTCAAGCCTATTTAATTTAATTTATTATTTTTTAAATATAAAAATTAAATAATTTGAAAATATATAAGATTTTAATTATTTTTATTTATTTTTTATTTTTTTTCATCTTCTATCATGCTAATCCAAAACATATTATAAAATCATATTTCTTAACATTTCGTTTATTCTTTTAGTATTTTTTTTTTATGGAATCAAACATAATGTAATTCCTAAATTAACACTTACACACATGCTTCTTCAAAGAAAAACATTTGTTTGTTATGCAAAACACTACCAAAAACACTTTGAGGGGACTTTTCCAAGTTGTAGCTAAATATTGATAGATTTCTCATAAAAGTATTTTAATAAAATGATAATAATAAAAGTGTTACATGTTAAAAAGAATTTTTACCATATTACCCTTAATAAGAACCTTATGTTAGAAGTAAAAATATACAATTGAATAGTCTCTCGAAGGGTTCCATTTTTGTTCTATTAGAAGGTTAAGCATTATATCAAACTAGATTTATGCTATGTTAGAAAATCAAGTAAACAAGATTTCTCAATTCTAGTTTAATAAATTGAAATAGATTTGTAAAACTCACCTTGTGATATTGTGATAATGATCACCTTATGTACATTGTTTACAATGTTAAGTCACTTTAGCAACTCTTTGTATCTCTTGAATCGATATTTGCACCTTGTATCTTCCCTCTCCTTACTCTCTCACACTTGATATTTGTACAAAAAATGATCAAAAATCTTACAAACTTAGAATGATTGGAGAGAGGGACCAAGAACCCTTTTATATCATGTCAAGTGACCTTCCATCAAGAGTCACAAATAAACACTTCCTTCTAGATATATGAATCCTCATTTCTTAATTTCATATAGTATTCAATGAACTTTAATATAGGTATATGACTTTGGTCATTTTACCTTGTACATAACTTCATAGGTTTATGACTTTGGTCATGATACCTTGTATTTTTCCATGTTCCATACACATTTAATTTTCCCACGCATATTAGATGTATAATATTATGGGAAATGTAAGTACATTTAGTTCATAACTTTGGTCATAAACTCTTAAAATCAAGGGGATTAACTTCATGTGATCATAAAGGTCACAATAATTCAAACATGCTATACATTTCAAAAGCTAAAGTATTACATATTCAACATATCTCTAAAATTAAGTATCTATAAATATGACTTATGAAAAAAGAAATTGGTATATATATATATATATATATATATATATATATATATATATATAGGGAAAGTTTTCAATTATCCAATTGATTCATAAGTTGGCAACAATTCCAAGACTTCTTTCGCATATTTAAAAAGTACTCTTATATATGTTATAAATACCAATCTAGTTAATGTTTCATTTGTATTAGTCTCTAGGAAATGGTTAATAAGGAGCTAGTCCTTAGTAGCTCCATGTAATGTAGTAGTGGTAGTGGATTGTTATTTTATAATGTTTAATAGGTTGTTTTCTTATTTCTAGCATAAGAGTCATGTGTGACTTCACCTATATAGGCTTCACGTGAATAAAAGCACTATAGTAAGAAAAGTTTCCATCATCCTAGACTCTTTTCCTTTTTTGCTTCCTTCTTTGCTCTAATATATATATAATTTTAACTTTATAACAATCCAAGATCCACCCATAAGGACATGAAAGGTAACACCTACCTGAACGATATAAAAGGTACTCTGATATCAAGCCTAACGCCATTGAAGAGCTTGAAATTTGTTTCAGTAGTGGCATCCTTTAAAATTTAAGTTTCATGTACAAAAACTAATAGTATAAGCTTAGTTTTCATTAGCAATTGTTTTATCTATTAAGCAAATCCTTCAACAATCTTCAAATTAACCGCCATTAACAATTGAACCAACTAGATGTTCTTGTTTATAAAAAAAAAATGATTTTCATTCCAATTTAATCAGCATTCTTTAATTTCCTCCAATACTACAACAATTTTCACAATATTATTTTATCACTACAATAATAGTAAGAACAAAACTCGAATAAAAACTTGAAAATGTTTAAATACACATCCACAATATTGTGTTTATAAGTTGGATAAATAAATATCTCATTTTTCACACAACATGCACATGTATCAGAAGTCATGATATTGTTGCCCATATATGAATTATATATATATATATATTAACTAATATTGTGCAATTGTAATATCAACTGTATATCCTAGACGAAACTCAAGATGAGGTTTTATTAGTAATTAAAGATATAACATAAGGAGTAGTTCTATAAAATAAAATAAAAAGGAAAAAAATTGTTTTGAAATCTAAATTAAAAAAAAAAAAAAAAAAAAAAAACCAGTGACAAAGTCTTATTTAAAAGAGTTTTGGAGAGCATCAACAAATTTATTTGAAATTATAGTTAGTCAATGATGTACACATCAAGTTTTGATCTTAGCATTTGCCACAATAAATGCAATTTATATCTTAGTTTCAGACTTCCATTTGATGGGATAAACACAAACAATGCACAACTAGATTTTATCTCCTCTTGTGAGAAACTATCAAATAGAGCAACAAAAATTCACCCAATCAACAAGTATATGAACACCAACAATTTTTAGTATGGAAAACCTTCTCCAATGTGAGAAGTAAAAACCACGGGACCCTTAGGCCACTTAAAAACTCCACTAATATAATCAATGGGTTACACAATTCTCTCTAGATAAAACTAAAGGCATACAACAACCATATCTCAAGACAAATTAATCTTGGCAATTTCAACAACTTTACATAAAGACAATAGAGAAATCTCACCAATCACAGCCACTATTCTCGGACTGAAATGTAACTATTCTGAACTCTAAATCCAATCTTCACCGTTCAGAATATAGATCAATGAGTTCTGAACATACTCACTAAAAATCAGCTCAATCGAACCATTGATTAACCTTGATCGGAGCTCATGATCAAAATTGTTTGGATATAAAACTCACCAAAATAGAGGCTCTATTCTCGGACTAAAAGACAACCGTCTGGAACTCCAAATCCGATTTGCACCATTTAAATTGAAGATCAATGAGTCTCGAACCTCTCCTCTAAATTTTAGGTTTATCTGCCCACAGACAAAATGGGATCGGACCTTTAATGAAATCTGGACAGTGAAAAAAAAATTGAGTTTTTCTCTCTAACTTCAAAAATGGTGGTTCTTCCCTTCTCTTTCTTTTCTCTTTCTACTCTTTTTTTCTTCTATCTCCGGTGGATGAAAATAAATAAATAAATAAATTGGACGAAGAAGAAGAAGAGAGATTCTTTTCTAACCCTTTCATATAAAGGTCTAAGAGGCTTTAAATTTTGGGCTCTTAATTTGGGCCTTCCACAAGAAGAAAAACCCAACAAATCTCTCTTTTTCCGATTATGTGGAGGGACTCGCCATCCCGGTGATGAACAACAAACTTCAAGTTTCTCCCTTGGTAAGGACTTTGTTAACATATTTGAGCCATAATGATCAATATGTATCTTCTCAAGTTCAAACAAGTTGTCATTGAAAGCATCTCTCATCCAATCATACCTCACATCAATGTGTTTCGATCTTGCATGAAAGGTAGAATTCTTACTAAGGTGAATGACACTCTGGTTATCATAGTATGCCACATAGTGTTGTTGTCTAAACCCGAGTTCATATATGAAACGCTTCATCCACAACAACTCTTTACATGTTTCTGCTGCTGCAATGTACTCTGTCTCTATTGTAAAAAGTGCAACACATTTCTATAGTCTTGATTGCTAAGACATAGCACCTCCTGAGAATGTCATCAAATAGCCTGAAGTAGACCTTCTATTATCTATATCTCTTGCCATGTTTGAATCAGTGTAGCCAACAAGTACTGGTTTCCCACTTCCAAAAGTGAGTTTCAACTTGGAAGTACCTTGCAAATATCTCATAATCCACTTGACTACCTCTTAATGTAGTCTTCTTGGATTAGATAAAAAGAGGCTAACAACACCAACTGCATAAGCTATGTCTGGTCTAGTACATACCATGACATACATCAAACTTCCTACTACTGAGGCATACGAAACTCTTCTCATGTCTTTCTTCTCCTTATCTATAGAAGGGTTATGTCTGCTGTTTAGCTTAAAGTGACTAGCTAGAGGAGAACTAACCACTTTAGCTTTGCTTATGTTAAATCTTTCAAGCACCTTTTCAATATATTGCTCTTATGACATATACAACTTCTTAGATGCTCTATCTCACTCAATTCTAATACCAAGAATTTTCTTTGTTGGCCCTAAATCCTTCATGGAAAATGATTTGCTTAACTGCTTCTTCAGCTTATCAATTATTGAAACATTTCTGCCAACAATCAATATATCATCAACATAAAGCAACAATATAACAAAATCATCATCATATAATCTCTGCACAAATACACAATGGTTAGAAGTAGTTTTTCGATAGCCTTGCTCCCCCATAACTGATTCAAACTTCTTATACCACTGCCTCGGTGTCTGCTTTAAGCCATAAAGACTTTTCTTTAACTTACACACATAATCCTCTTTTCCTTTTATTGTGAAACCCTCTGGTTGTTTCATATAAATTTCTTTGTCTAAATCACCATGGAGAAATACAATCTTAACATCCATTTGTTTAATCTCCAAATCAAGACTAGCTGCGAAGCCCAAAACTACATGAATAAACGACATCTTCACAACAAGAGAAAAAATCTCATCAAAATCAATACCTTTCTTTTGATTGAACCGTTTGACAACCAATCTAGCTTTGTAACGTGGTTGTGAAGTGTGTTCTTCTTGCTTTACTTTGTAAACCCACCTGTTCTTCAAAGCTCATTTTCCCTTTGGCAACTTAACAAGCTCAAAAGAATGATTCTCATGCAACGACTTCATCTCATCTTGCATAGCATCAACCCACTTCATCTTATTTTCATCTCCCATGGCTTCCTCATAACTTTTAGGTTCTCCCCCGTCAGTTAGCAATACATAATCATCAACAGAATACAGTGTGGAAGGATGTTGGTCTCTAGTAGACCTCCTAAGTGGAATATCTGGTGGAGCCTCTACTACTGGTGACTGCTCATGAACATCATCATCCATCTCAACATGTGTGGGAGTTTCAACATCACCAATGTCAGGTTGGTCATCATTTGCTTCATCTTCAACCTATGTAGGAAGATGTGTCAAAGGAACTGGATCTAAGTCAATCATATTATCACTATACTGAAACTCTGTTGCATCAGTCTTTTCAATGTCCTGTATGGTATGATCTTCCATAAACATAACATCTAGGCTTCTTACAAGCTTTTTCTGCACCAGATCATAAAACTTGTAACCAAGCTCATCCTGACCATAGCCAATGAATACACAAGGTCTTGTCTTAGTATCAAGCTTAGACCTTTCATCTTTTGGAATGTGCACAAAAGCCTTGCATCCAAAGACACGCAAGTGATCATAAGAGATTTCATTATCTGGCCAAATTCTATCTGGAACATCAAATTCTAAAGGAACACATGGTGTAAGATTGAGAACATGTACAATAGTATTCAAAGCCTCACCCCAAAAGGATCTTGGCTACTGTGATTGTGAAAGTAAACATCTCACCCTTTCAACTAGTGTCCTATTCATTCTCTCAACCAACCCATTCAACTGAGGAGTCTTAGGAGGTGTCTTTTTATGTCGAATACCATGTTGTCTGCAATACTCATCAAAAGGGCCAGAATACTCACTCTCATTATCAATCTGGATGTATTTCAATTTTTCACCAGATTGTCTCTCAACAAGAGCATGAAACTGCTTATACACCTCTAACACTTGGTCTTTTGTTTTCAATGTATACACCCAAATATTTCTTGAATGATCATCTATAAAAGTCACAAAATATAGAGATCCACCAAGTGTTTTTGTTTTCATAGGACCACACACATTAGAATACACTAAATCAAGCATACCTGGCTTCCTTGTATGGTAGTGTGTTTTGAATGCAACTTTGGTCTGCTTTCCTGCTAAGCAATGAGCACACATTTTCAAAGATCCCTTCTTCATACCAGAAAGAAGATTCTTCTTAGCCAAAATCATCAAGCCCTTCTCACTCATGTGACCGAGTCTGTTGTGCTAAAGCTCAATTGTGCTATCATTATCCACTACATTGATACTGGAATCAATTACCTTTGCTTGCATCAAATACAATGAGGAACATTTCTTTCCTTTTTCTACCACCATAAGACCTCTGGTGAGCTTCCACTGAATATCACAAAAGGTGTTGCAGAACCTTTCATCATCAAGCTTACCTGTGGAGATTAAATTCATGCGGATATTTGAAATGTGTTTGACATTCATCAAAATCAACACAGTACCATTACTAGTCTCCAAACGCACATCTCCCATACCAATGGCTTTAGCTGAGCCATCATTACCCATCCTAACACTTCTAAAATCACCAGATGTGTAGGATGTAAAGAAATCTTTCCGAGGTGTAGCATGGATTGAGGCATCACTATCAATCACCCAACTGGTCTCTTGGCAAGAAAAATTAACAACATCACTATCATAAACAATAAGAAAATCTGAAATGGTAGTGGCAACTCGATCATCTTCACCACCATTGTCATTCTTCTTGTCCTTCACTTTCCCTTGTTTCATATCTTTCTTCAATTGGCAACAATATTTCCTTATATGCCCTTTCAAATGGCAATAGTGACACTCAACATTGGCAAACTTGTTAGTCTTGCTTTTGCTTCTATCTCTGTTCTTTGGACCTCCACTCTTTACTCCTCCCTCTTTTTTGAGTAACTAGGACATCTAACTATGAAGAAGAACCCTGTGAATTTCTTCTCATCTCTTCATTCAGAACACAACTCTTAACCAAATCCATATTCATAGTACCATCTGGGCCTGAGTTAGACAAAGAAGTTCTAAACATCTCCCACAAGTCCGACAATGTACCAAGAAGCCATAACCCTTGCATCTCTTCCTCAAACTTGATATTCATTCCAACCAGATTAATAATACCTTAGAATGTATTCAAGTGATCTGTCATAGGAGTTCCATCTTGATACTTCAAGCTAATCATCTTCTTGATCAGAAACAATTTATTGTTACCAGTCTTTTGAGCATATAACTGTTCGAGCTTGTTCCATAGACTCCGTGCATGTTTCTCTTCACTAACATGATTAAGAACATCATCATCTACCCACTGTCTAATATAACCATAAACCTGCCAAAGAAGTATATTCAATTTTGCATCAGTTTTTTTTCTGGCTTTTCAGAAGCAAACACAGGCAAATAATAATCCTTCACATACAATAAGTCTTCCATCTTTCCTTCCCAAACATGATAATTGGAGCCATTCAAAATAATCATTCTACTTGTATTGTTTTCCATTGTTCTACACAAGACACGAATTATCTTGAATCAATGCTCTGATACCACTTTGATGGGATAAACATAAACAATGCACAACCAGGTTTTATCCCCTTTTGTGAGAACCTAATAGGAATCAATCAAATAGAGCAACAAGAATTCACCCAATCAACAAGTATATGAACACCAACAATTTTTAGCGTGGAAAACCTTCTCCAATGTGAGAAGTAAAAACCACGGGACCCTTAGGCCACTTAAAAACTCCATTAATATAATCAATGGGTTACACAAATCTCTCTAGATAAAACTATAGGCATACGTCAACCATAGCTCAAGACAAATTAATCTTGGCAATTTCAACAACTTTGTATAAAGACAATGGAGAAATCTCACCAAACACAACCATTGTTCTTAGACTGAAATATAATTGTTCCAAACTCCAAATCCAATTTCCACCGTTAAGAATGAAGATCAATGAGTTTTGAACGTGCTCGCCAAAAATCAGCTCAATTGAACCATGGATTGACGTTGATCGGAGCTCATGATCAAAACTGTCCGGATGGAAAACTCACCAAAATAGAGGCTCTGTTCTCGGACTAAAAGACAACTGTCCGGAACTCCAAATCCTATCTCCATCGTTCAGATTGAAGATCAATGAGTCATGAACCTCTCTTCCAAATTTCAGGTCGATCGGCCCACAGACGAAGCGGAATGGGACCTTTGATGAAATCTGGACAGTGAAGAAAAAAATTGAGTTTTTCTCTCTAACTTCAAAAATGGTGGTTCTCCCCTTCTCTCTTTTCTCCTACTCTCTTTTTATTCTACCTCCAGTGGCTGCAAAAAAGAAAAAAAATGGAAGAAGAAGAAGAGAGATTATTCTTTTAACCCTTTTATATAAAGGCCTAAGAGACCTTAAATTTTAGGCTCTTAATTTGGGCCTTCCACATGAGGAAAAACCCAACACCATTGATACTGAAACTTCAGAAATATGTTGGGAAAGACACAACCTGGGTGGGATGGGCTTATCCAACCCAATTTGTGGGTGAGTTTTAGTAATCTTTTTTAATATTTAGGCTAAGTTTGAGCTCTTTTTTTTTTTTTTTTTTATAATCTAAACTCAATTTAAGTTGGACTTAGACTACGATTTTAATAACCCTAACCAAATTCCAACTCAATTTAAATTTTTATAATATTTATAATTTATAATGGATTATATAGTACTATTTATTTATCTTAATTTTAAATTTTAAAGGAAAAACAAAAAATATAATTATATCATGTACTTTTTCATTTTTAGAAAGATATATCAATATGTTTTTATTTTTGTTTTTTGTTGTCTTGAAATTTTTTCCATTCATTATTTCAATTTTGGTATAATTGAATTTGAATCAAATTATATGATTAACCTAAATCTAATTTGATTAACCTAAATATAATCTAATTAACTCGAATTGAATATGGGCTTAGAAAGATAAAATTGGATTGAACTTGAATTAAGTACTACATATTAGAGGTAGATTAGATTGGACTCAAATTGATTGTTTTAGTAAATATATATACATATATTGTCAAGCCAATTTTGTTACTTTGTTTTTTGCATTTTTGAGCATCCACACTTTCTTTGTTTTTGTTGTTTTTTCTTTTTTAATATAAGAAAATAAAGAAATTCAAAACATGGAGTTTAATGAGGTTTTAATACACCATAAATTAGAATAACGTATTATCCTCGTAATCCCATCTATAGTTACCATGTCTGAGACACGAGCAACATATAGTCTAAGTCTATTAAAGCAACAAGTCTACCAATTGAACAAGTAAACTAACATGTTTCCTCTAGCTACAACTAGGATTTAGATTCATAGCTATTTACTAATGATTTTGAAATGGATAAAAACATTTTCTAATATTTGTAAACATTTTGTTTTAAAATCACTAAAAAAATGTTTAGAAATTTTTTAACCCTGCGTTTGGTTATTAGAAAATTTGAAGGGAAATGCTAGGGAAAAATAGAGAAAATTTAATAATAATAATAATAATAATAATAATAATAATAAGTAAAGCAAATTTTAAAAGAAAACAAATTGTTTAAAGTTAATAAATTATTTATATATTTTTCAAGCTCGTTTAATTTAATTTAATTTTCTTCTTTAATATAAAAATTAAATAATTTGAAAATGCATAAGATTCTAATTAATTTTAATTATATTTTATTTTGTTTCATCTTTTATCATGCTAATCCAAAACAGATGATAAAATCATATTTCTTAACATTTTGTTTATTCTTTTAGTATTTTTCTGGAATCAAACATAAACGTAAGGTAATTCTTGAATTAACACTTAGACATATGCTTCTTAGAAGAAAAACATACCAAAAACGCTTTGAGGGGACTTTTCCAAGTTATAGCCAAATATTGATAGATTTCTCATCAAAGCATTTTAATAAAATGATACTAATGATAAAAGAACTTTTACCATATTACCCTTAATCAAAACCTTATGTTTGAAGTAAAAATATACAATTGAATAGTGTCTTTAAGGGGTTCCATTTTTGTTCTATTAGAAGGTTAGGCATTAAATCAAACTAGATTTATGCTATGTTAGAAAATCAAGTGAATAAGATTTCTCAATTCTAGTTTAATGAATTAAAATATATCTATAAAACTCACCTTGTGATATTGTGATAAAAATCACCTTATGTAGATTGTTTACAATGTTGAGTCACTCTAGCAACACTTTGTATATCTTGAATCGGTATTGACGTCTTGTATCTCCCCTCTCCTTACTCTCTCACACTTGATGTTCATACAAAAAATGATGATAAATCTCACAAACTTAGGATGAGTTGAGAGAGGGACCGAGAGCATTTTTATATAATGTCAAGTGACCTTCGATCATGATTAACAAATAAACACTTTCTTCTAAATATATGAAAACTTTGATATAGGTATATGACTTTGGTCATGATACCTTGCATTTTTCCATGTACCACATACATTTAATTTTCCCACATATATTAGATGTATAATGTTATGGGAAATGTAAGCACATTAGGTTCATGACTTTGGTCATTAACCCTTAGAATCAAGGGGATTAACTTCATGTGATCATAAAAGGCCATAATAATTCCAACATGTTATACATTTCAGAAGCTGAAGTGTTACATATTCAACATATCTCTAAAATTGAGTATTTATAAATATGACTTATGAAAAAAAATGGTATATATTGTTATAACTGAAGTAATGAATGCCACCACATTAATTATAATAAATGTTAATTAAGTATTGTTTATGAGTTTCATTAATATTCATTAATGGAATATTAATGGAAGCCATTTGGAAAGCCTATGAAAGGGCTTCCCATCCCCTGTAATAAGCATCCTCTAAGCAAGAAAGGAATTTCTTACTTTCTCTCATTCTCTCTGTCTTTCATTCTCTCAACTTTCTCAATTCTCTTTTGTGATTTCTTCTTCCTTATTATATATTATTATCAAAGTAATATATAATTTAGCTCTACTACTTTATTTGTGTTGTATTTATCCTTGTTTTACGACATATATATATATGTAAGGAAAGTTTTCAATTATTCAATTGATTCATAAGTTGGCAATAATTCCAAGACTTTTTTCTCATATTTAAAAAGTCTTATATATGCTATACATACCAATCCTGTTAATGTTCCATTTGTATGAGTCTATAGGAAATGGTTAATAAGGAGCTAGTCCTTAGTAGCTCCATGTAATGTAGTAGAGGTACTAGTGGATTGATATTTTCTGATGAATGTAATAGGTTGTTAATTTCCTTATTTCTAGTATAAGAGTCATGTGTAACTTCGCCTATATAGGCTTCACGTGAATAAAAGAACTATAGTAAGAAAAGTTTCCTACATCCTTGACTCTTATCCTTTTTTTTCTCCAATTTTCTTCTTTGTTCTAATATATATATAATTTTAACTTTATAGCTATCCAAAACCTACCCCAAGGATACAAAAGGTACTTCGATATCAATTCAAATGTCATTGAAGAGCTTGAAATTTGTTTCAAGAGCAACACCCTTTAGAATTTCATTTTCATGTAGGAAAACCAATAGTTTAAGCTTAGTTTTTCATATTTCACCTATAAAAAAATAAAAATAAATTCTTCAAGGGATTGTAGGAGATATTTTGTTACAATTAAAACCCTTAAGAATAATGTTGCAACCTTACAAAGCCCTTCTCAATTAATTAAGTTAGATATTTTGTTAATCATATCTTCTCAACATTTTTATTTCAAGAAATATCCTTCCCACAATTACACTATCAAATCGATAATTTTATGCTAATATTATATTTGAGATTATATTAGTAGCATATATTAAGTGAGAAATGAAATATGATCTTCTTATGCTTGAAATGTTAGTAGTAGCATATTTTGTGTGAGAAGTGACATGTTTCTTGAATAAAGTTATAAACACTTATTTATAAGGAAGAAAAAATGTTAATTTTTTGTTGCAATTATAAAACCAATTCTAAAGGTTGAGTTAGGGGAAGAAATTAGTTTGGTATCATAAATTGGTTGGCCTCTTTATAAAAAATTAAGAGGAGATGATTTGTTTGGAGTGATGGGAATTGTCCCAAATTCCTAATTAGTAAAGATTATTTTTTGTAAAAAATATTGTATAGAATACTTCCTAAGTTAATATATTGTTGTAATATTAGATTTCCTTATAAAATAAGGAAAGTTGTTGGAAATATTTCTATAAATATTCTAGGTCATGAGGGGGAAAAGTTATGAGATGGAAAAGGGCCTATAGAGACCATACAAGGTGGATAGAAATGTGAGGAAGAACGGGAGGTACTTGGTGGAGTGCGAGGGCTTCTAATAGGGTATGGATACAAAGAGCAGGGGAACATGGGATGTTTTGGGAACCCAACAGTTGTATCTGGTTCTATCCTCTGTAATATTCTCTATTATATAATGGAATGATTCTCTGTCATCCGTGGACCTAGGGATAATTGGCCAAACAATTTTAAAACCTCATGTACCATATGTGTGATTGTTTTATCTTTGTGTTCTTGAATTAACCTTCTTTACATGAAATCTTCCGTTGTCACAACAAACTGATATCAGAGCTAAGGTTATTAGACTAGGAATGGCAACAAAGTTTAAGGTTGAGAAGTTTGATGAAAGAAATGATTTCAGTTTATGGCGCTTCAAGATGCGTGCCTTATTGGTTCAATAGGGGTTGTCCAAAGCATTGAAGGGTAAAAAGGCTTTACCAACAACAATGTCTAATAAAGAGGATGATGAACTTATGGAGAAAGCACATAGTGTTATTCTATTGTGCAAGGGTAATAAGGTGTTTCATGAGGTTGTAGAAGAAGATACAGTTGCCAAGTTATGGTTGAGGTTGGAAAGTCTGTACATGATGAAGTCTCTTACAAATTGCTTGTATTTAAAGAAGCGATTGCATACGCTCCATATGAAAGAAGGTACGTCCATTAAAGACCACCTTGATGAGTTTAATAAAACTATCATGGATTTGAGGAATATTAATGTTAAAATTGATGATGAAGACCAAGCCATAATTTTGATATGTTCCCTACCAAATTCTTATGAGCACTTCATAGATACCATGATGTATGGTAGAGATACTCTCTCCATAGAGGATGTTAGAGTAGCCTTGAACTCAAGGGAGTTGAAGAAGAGAGTGTTTGAAAGTAGACAAGATGACTCAGGTGAAGGTTTGATGGCTAAAGGGAGAACAAGAAATAAAATAATGGCAAAAGAGGATGATTTAGATCAAAGTCCAAGGGAAACAACAAATGTTTCAAGTATAAGAAAAAAAGGCACTATGTGAAAAATTGTTTAGATCGTAAATGAAAAGAAAAATGAGAAAACTTCTAATTCTGGTGATGCAATAGTTGCAGAAGAAAATTTAGATACTACAGGTTTTTTTTCAATTACTATTACAAACTAAAGTGATGAGTGGATTCTTGATTCAAGGTGCTTCTATCATATGTCTCCCAATAAGGATTGGTTCAGTACTTACCAACCCATAGATGGTGGGAAGGTTCTCATGGGGAACAATGTAGCCTGTAAGGTTGTTGGGAGAGGCACAATTCGAATTAAATGCATGATGGCATTATAAGGACATATTATAAGGACATTAACAAATGTAAGGCATGTTCCAGAAATTAAAGAAAAATTTGATTTCTTTAAGGACACTTGACTCCAACGGATGCATATATAAAGCTAAAGGTGGAGTTTTAAGGATTTCAAAGGGTGCTCTTATTATGATGAAAAGAAAGAAAATTAATGGTCTCTATACATTGCAGGGTAGCACGGTTACAGGTGCAATTGAAGTTTCAACCTCAGAATCAATTATAGAGACTACTAGATTGTGGTATATGCGGCTTGGGCATATGAGTGAGAGAGGATTGATAATTTAAGCAAACAATGTTTGCTTGATGAACAAAAAACGGGAGAACTGGATTTTTTTTAGCATTGTGTGTTCGAGAAACAATACATGGTGAAATTCAGTGCAGGTGTTCATAGAAGTAAAGGTACTTTGGATTATATCCATTCGGATCTTTAGGGCCTTTCTCAAGTAGTATCACATGGTGGTGGAAGATATATGTTAACCTTTTATTGATGATTATTCTAGAATAGTCTAGGTATATATCTTGAAACATAAGAATGATGTCTTTGGGAAGTTCAAGCAAAGGAAAGTCATGCTCAAGAAGTAGGTTGGAAAACAAATCAAGCGCTTGAGAACTGACAATGGCATGAAATTTTGTGGGAAAGAGTTCAATGAGTTTTGCAAGAATGAAGGTATTGTGAGGCATCACATAGTTAGACATACTCCATAGCAAAATGGTGTTGCAAAATGAATTAATAGAACTCTTTTAGAGAAATCAAGATGAATGCTTTCGAATGCATGGTTGTCAAAGGAATTTTGGGTTGAAGCGGTAAATTCAGCTTGTTATATTGTGAATAGATCTCCTTCAATTCCTCTTAATTGTAGGACTTTTGAAGAGGTATGATTTGGTTCCCCTTTTAAATATGTTAATTTATGAATTTTTAGTTGTGGTGTTTAAGCTCACATGATGAAGGTAAGTTGGAACCAAGGGCAAGGAAGTGCATATTCTTAGGATATGCTAATATAGTGAAATGGTACAGGTTATGGTGCCCAAATTCAAAATTCTCCAAATTTCTCATTAGCAGGGATGTGACTTTTAATGAGTCTACAATGTTGAGTCCTAAGAAGAGCAACTTCATACAGAAAACGACCCTCGATATGAGACAAAAGATGGAGTTTGCGACTAAAGCTTCAAAAACCATAGAAAAAGCAATTTCAACAAAGCCAAAGGAGGAAGAATTGCAACTTCTTGATGATAAAAAAAAAATGCACCACAAGAGCAACAATATTGTTTGGCTAGAGATAGAATAAGGAAGCGGATTAAACCACCACAAAGGTATGCTTATGCACTTAGTGTGACCAAGAACATTGAAAATGAGGAACCTCAAACTTACCATGAAGCTATCACTAGTAAAGAGTCTCCACAATGGATTGTTGCTATGAATAAGAGGATTTAATCTTTTCAAAAGAACCATACTTGGAAACTAGTTGAGAAACCTAAAAATAAAAAAATTGTTGGTTGCAAATGGCTCTTCAAAAGAAATGAGGCAATTCTAGGAGTGGGGGATGCTAGGTTCAAAGCACGCTTGGTGGAAAAGGGTTATACATAAAGGAGAGTGTGGACTTCAATGAAGTGTTTTCTCCAGTTTTGAAACATAGCTTAATCAGGGTGTTACTTGTTATGGTTGCTTTATTTGATTTAGAGTTAGAGCAACTTGATGTCAAGACTACTTTTCTACTTGGTGAGTTGGAAAAACAAATTTATATGTATCAACCTGAGGGATTCATTATTTCGAGAAAGGAAGACCACGTTTGTTTATTGAAGAAATATGTTTATGTTTAAAGCAATCTCCTAGGCAATGCTATAAAAGGTTTGATACTTTTATGATTGGTAATAGCTACCATAGGAGTGAGTATGATAATTGTGTTTATCATAAGGAATTGTTCAATGGTTTGATGACATGTTAATTGCCTGCAAGAATATGTCTAAGATCAACATGTTGAAAACTCAAATTCAAGGAAAGTTTGAAACAAAAGACCTTAGAGTTGTGAAAAAATATTGGGTATCAAGATTCATAGAGACCGAAAAACATGGAAATTGTACTTATCATAGAAAAAGTACATTGAGAAAGTGTTAGAATGCTTTGGAATGCAAGGGTCAAAACTAGTGAGCATTCCTTTAGCAGCTCACTTCAAACTTTATAATGTTTTATCACCACAGACTAAAGAAGAGAGGTAGTACATGTTGCATGTTCCTAGTGCAATTGGGAACATTATGTATGCCATGGTCTACACTAGGCCAGACATTTCACATGCAGTTAGTGTGATGAGTAGATATATGGATCACCCTATAAATATCCATTGGCAAGTAGTGAAATGGATACTTGAATACTTGAGAGGAACATCACATGTTGGCTTAGGATATGATAAATATATTGACATTTTTAGGTAAATTGTTGGTTATGTTGATTCTGATTATGCTAGAGATTTGGACAGAAGAAGATCTCTAACACAGTATGTATTTACTTTATGTGGTAGTGTTATTAGTTGGAAAGCAACTTTGCAATCTACAATTGCTTTGTTAACTACTGAAGCAGAATACATGGCAGCCACAGAAGTAATGAAAGAAGTTATTTGGCTTAAGGGTTTGGTTTGCGATTTAAGCTTACAACAAGAGTTGACTATTGTGTATTATGATAGCCAAAGTGTCATACATTTGACTAAAAATAAGGTGTTCCATGAGAGGACCAAACATACTGATGTCAGAATGCATTTTATTAGGGATGTTATTGCAAAGGGTGCTATTGTATTGAGAAAAAACCTTACAATGGACCATCCCTCAAATATGATGACTAAGTTCATTCCTATGATTAAGTTCAATCATTGCTTGGACTTAATTGGTGTTGGTGGTATCTGAAGGCCCCTTATGAGGTGTGGAAACAAAGTAACTTGAAGACTTTCGAGTTTGTTTGAATCTTGGGAATTTGAGTCAAGGTGGAGATTGTTGGAAAGTGTCTCAAATTGTATTTTGAGTCAATTTGGAAAGTTATTGATAGTTTCTTAATGGAAGATATTCTTGAAAGTGTGTTTCCTATTATTATAGGAAATATCCTATATACTATGAGATCTTCTATTTAGGAAAAGGTATCTTTGACAATTATACACTTTGTTTCCTATATAGAAACTTCCTTTGTAATTAGGAAAAAATATAGGAAGAGATTTTTAACCAAAATAATAAGTCTCTTTTTGGATATAAATTAGGGTTTTGGGATTTGAGAGATAGTAGAGTTGTAATCTCCTTTAACAATAGTGAAAGTTTTTTATCTTCTTCGCCCATGAATGTAGGCTTAAGGTCGAACCACATAAATCATTGTTTTATTTTTTTCGTTTTTCTTATTTTTTTTCTCCCTATTATTATTCTTTGTCGTAATTTGCACAACAAACCGGTATCGGAACTTGGATTGAAGATTTCTAGAAGAACAAAAGATTATAGAGCACACAAAAGGAAGACAAAAGGAATTTTAGTTGAAGGTGGATTCAATTGCTCTCTCATGGTGATATGATACAAAAAACTTGTGTCATAGAGAGATTGAAGATTGACTTCATGGAATTTGATCCAAGCTAAAGATTGTTAGGAATTGTCCCAAATTCCTAATTAGTAAAGATTCTTTTTTTGTAATATTAGACTTCCTTATAGAATAAGGAAATTTGTTGGGAATGTCTCTATAAATATTCTAGGTCGTGAGGGGAAAAAGTTATGAGATGGAGATGGGCCTATAGAGACTATACAATTTGGATAGAAATCTAAAGAAGAACGGGAGATACCATGTGGAGCGAGAGGGCTCGTGGCAAGGTATGAATACAAAGAGTGGGGAAACATGGGATGTTTTGGGAACCCAATAGTTGTATATGGTTCTATCATCTGTAATATTCTCTATTGTATAGTGAGATGAGGAGACAAGAGTGAAGACTTTTGACATAAAAAAATGCACAAGTTCTCATCACAAAGGTTCATCTAAGATAGCTTTGACCTACTTAGGTTTCTTAAATTTCTAGGATATTTTGGCTAATTATCATGATTATTAATTATTTTATATGTTAATAGAATAAAAAATGAAATTGTGTAATATAATTTCTTACAATTTTGAATTTGTTTGAATGGGGAAATAATTAAGGAAACATTGAAGGATTTTCAACAACGTATGTTGAGATAGTTTTTATGTTTGAGATTTTTAGTATTATTATAATTTGTTTTAGGTTTATAAACTATATTTAAAATTTTCTACACTCGTCATACATTAGATTTGGAGAGTTTCATAATTTTTGAAACTTGTTGTTTAGTAAGAAAAATTGAGAAAATGAAAAGCATTGCAACATGCTTTGTTTTAAGCAATTTGGAAGTAATTTAGGTTGAGGCTTAATTGGTAATCTTTTGATAACCTTTTGACTCAAAAATGAATTTTTAAGGTTTCTATACTCATCAATAAACTGTTTGGCTCAAGTTCACTTGAATTGGACTCCATTTTCCTAGCTTTTGAATTTTAGGAAAATTTTATATTTTAGTTAGAGTGTTGTTAGATTAAGAAAGAGTTAGTAGAACTTAGAATCATAGTTTTCCTTTTATTGGAATTTCCAATTCTCTAAGTCCACTTAAAATTTCTTTTCTTAGGAGAGGATATAGACTTTGTGAAGCCATTATACAAGTTCTGTTGTACTTTTGATTGTGAGAATTTTTGTGAATAGTTACAATTTGCATGATTTTGCTAAGTTTTTCATAAAATAAATATATCTTGCATATGTTACATGTATATCACTTGTTTAATTTCTCCGAAGACATGAGATATATGTTGAATTTTTATTTGGTCAAAATACATATGATTTAAATTGAATTGCAAAAATGAATGTTACCTTACTTTCAAGAAATTATTTATGATCATGCATATGTTTATAAACAATAACATTACATATCCTGTTGCGATATAAGAAGTTGTTAGACTTTTTGGACATTAATATCTTATGGGCATGATAACACATATACCTATGGGGTGTTTCATGCGATTTTGTTTTGGGACTCCACACCACCTATGTAGCAAGGGGGGGGGGGGGGCCTTAAGATGAGATTGTGGATTCTGATACCGTGCTAGGAGGTAAAGCTTCAAATGGTAGAGCATATTATGTTGTTCCCCTAATGGGATGATCAAGAGATGAGCTTTTTGGTATTGTGATCTCAGATTGTGAGATCCTGAAAATCGGGTAAATGTGCGGGTTCATGGGTAGTAGGTTTTTCTATAGTTGATCGATTGACCAAAAATATGTCTAGACCTTTTATAGCATGTTTTACATTTTATATGTTCTATAAATGCAATTATGATTATTCTATGCTAGTTTCTAAATATCAAATTTATTATAGTTATGTTTTAGAACTGTCTTTAATATGAACTAACCATCCCAACACTTGCATATCGTGACTATTCATTGAATTGTTTGTTCACTCTCTTATATCTATATATATATATATATATATATATATATATATATATATATATATATATATATATTCAAATGAGGAGCCAATAGGTTTAGTTGAGGTTTAGCCAAGACTAGGACCAATCCTCAAGAGCAAGCCTCAAGGCCCATAATCCTTTGACATTATTTACTTATCCTTAGTTTGTGGGTTCTAGTACCCTTTTCCTTTTTAAGCAATTTTAGTTGAGGTTTAGCCAAGACTAGGACCAATCCTCAAGAGCAAGCCTCAAGGCCCATAACCCTTTGACATTATTTACTTATCCTTAGTTTGTGGGTTTTAGTACCCTTTTCCTTTTTAAGCAATTGCTGCTTTTGAGTTGTATTCAACCTTAAGGTATAGACTACTATTACTCCTTTTATGCTTTTGTTTTTATCATGATTAGAATTTAGTTTTATTTTATCAACATAATTCTCTTTCTCTCTACATTAGTGTAATCTTTGTTCCTTTATTTGAGCCAATGGTTTTATTATTGGTTTTCAATTTGTAATAGGATCATTCTCTCTTAGTGGGCCCCTTTAGGTAGGACCGCTATAGTTTCAAAAGGAGAAACATGTTGAACTTTGTAGAAGACACAAGGAAAAGTATGCAATAATGAGTCATATGTTGTACAAGATGTTTCCTTGGAGTTGTGACATAAAAGGTTAGGGCATCTGAGTGAGAAAGTATTGTAAGTTTTGGCAATAAAGTCCTTAGTTCTTGGCTAAAAATGAACTCTTACCTTCTTGTGATCGTTGTTTAAGTGGAAAATAGCACAGAGTTTTTATCATGATTAGAGTTTGATATACTATGATGTTTGCGGCCCTATAGATGTGCAAACTCTTAAAGGAAACAAATATTTTGTTACATTCATTGATGATGTTATTAGGAAGGTATAGATTTATTTGTTCATATTAAAGGATCAAGTCTTTTTAGTATTTTTCTCTAGTTTCATGCCATGCTTGGGAGGGAGACTAAAAAGAAATTGAAGTTCCTCATGTTTGATAATGGAGGCCAGTATATCTCAAGGGAGTTTGAAACTTACTTTTTCAAATATAATATAAGGCATGAAAAGATGTCCTTGACACTCTAAATGATGAATCACACCATTATTGAGGGTCAAGTACATTTGAAGAGTACAAAGATATCTAACGTGTTTTGTGGTATAGCCGCTCAAACTACATGCTACTTGATAACAAATTCCCATAAGTTCCATTGAACTTTGAGGTTTCAGAAAAGACAAAGATAGGAAAAGATATTTCCTATGTTGTCACTTAAGGGTCTTTAAATATAAAATTTTGTGCATGTTCTCAAAGAATAGAGATCCAAACTTGATGATAAGGCAGTCTTAACACTAAATTGACAACATGAATTAAACTCCATTTGATCTAATTTTCCATTGTTTCTCAATAGCTTAATGGTAGAGTCATTGAGTCATAGGTTTTCAAATTTTCATTTTATTGTTAAATTTCATAATTTTTTATTTTTACCAAAATTTATATCATTGACACTTATATTTTCATCATTTACCCTAAAAATTCACCCATTCATTGGGCAAAATTTGGTCATAATGAGTATCTAGTTTAATAGAAAATGCATGGAGTTAAATTGTGTCTTTAACAAGCAATTCCCATAATATTATGTTGCTTGTATCACAAATTTTATGTAGCTATATAAATATTTATCATGAATTTCATCTTGAACATAGACTCTTGATTTTTTATTTGAAGAATTTTTTTATGCTTATGAAATTTGTCAATCATACCATTGGTCCATGAATCGGCAACAATACTATGACCTCTCTCATATATTTAAAATGTTAGTCTAAAGAAAAACAGCATATTTGTTTTTTGAAGTTATAAATACCATTTAAAAGGAAGTTTTTTAAAAGATTTTTAATTCATCTACCTTTCATAAATGACTCTCGTCTACTTTCTATTAAAGATGGAAGTATTGGTGGAAATTAAACTAGAGAAGAAGAATGAATTATACTTAGAATAAACTAAGATGATCACTATTTGATTTTAGCAATATAAAATTCATTAGTGATGATAAATTCATTTATTTCCTTCATATTTATTTTATTTTAAATTAATTATTATTTTAATTTTACTTTGCTTTAAAAAATTAAACCAAACCTTATTTATATTTGAATTAAAGTTTTTAAAATCTTATTTATATTTGAATTGAATTGAATTGAAATTTTGGAAAACAAACTAATGTTCCGACTGTATTCATTCAAAAACAATTTAACCTCAAAAGGTTTTTCAATTGTGCTCAGTAACCTGTGTGAATGATGCTGGGTTTTATCGCCCAGATGCATACATGGAATCTG
This sequence comes from Vitis riparia, assembly GCF_004353265.1. NCBI lineage: Eukaryota > Viridiplantae > Streptophyta > Magnoliopsida > Vitales > Vitaceae > Vitis > Vitis riparia. The sequence goes on from NC_048439.1 coordinate 20,412,727, forward strand.
AACCCTACAAGCCCGGGCCTGGTTATCTAAAAGGAATAGAAACATAATTTTGAAATGGATCTATTATGTTATCTAAAGCTGAAGGCTGAAACTTGTATTGTAAATTGATGATTCAGTACTCACAGCTATAAACTGCTTATGATGCCCAAAATTTTATTTGAGCAGAATCATAAAAAAACAAAAGAACAACTCAGGTTCTCCTCGGAGAAGCAATTGACAAAAGAACTTCAGACAGAGGGAAAACTGAGTTTGGAAGGTTCATAATAATGAAGGCAATTGAATGCCTGCTGCAGTTAGTAGTGTTGATTATTTGTTGGATTTCTTGAGCAGCTCTTTCATCCATTTGAAGTTGAGCTTCTTCTTCCCAGATCCACCCTTGCTAGACCCATCCTTCTTATTCTTGCCATCTTCTGCTGACGGTGGTGGAGGATCGGGGGTGTTGTAATCCCACTGATCCGCCCAGGACAGCCCACCAGAATCCATCTCTCCTATCTTTGATGCATCAATTCGATGGGATATCAAGAATTGAACAGCTTTAGGCTTTAGATATTCATTGCAACTGCCATTTACTCAATTTAACCATTCTCATCTTAGTTATTACCTTTTTGACTCCGTCTCTCATTGAACTCGTTAAGGTCCATGGCCACCCTACATTTCAGGAACCTCTTTGCCTTTGGATTGGTTGATGAATGTCCCTGCTTTGGATGGCTCTATTTCCTGATGGCTCTATTTCCTGATTTGGGCTCTCTGTCTAAACCACAAACACTGCTTAAAGCCAACAGATCAATAGATGAAAGAGAATCAACTTGTTTTAACTCATTCTTTCACTCGTAATTCAATTCTAAAATTCTAAGTTCTTGACAATGAAACCAATGGGTTTGGGCTCTTTAAAGGCCCATGATAGTCAATTACATTTGAAGTGCCTAAGAATATTGGTTTTAAAAAAAATCAATTAAAAAAAAAATGGTTTTAAATATAGAAGTTAGCAAAATTAATTTTATACACATTTTGAATATGAGGTGCTAGAGTAAAAGTCATCTACACCAATTCAATGAACAAAACTTGACAACCCAAAATCAACCTAGGTATGTACTCTTAATCTCACTCCAAGATTATATCATATCGGTTTAGTATCATATTGAGTTTTTAATATATGGTTAAATTTGATCGATTGAATAATAATAGAAAGAAATGGGATTTATATATGAATAAATGAGATCAACAAAGACTAATTAATTATAAAGAAATGAGATCTAAGTATGAAAAATAAGACTATTATAATGCACAAAGAAATGAAACCTATTTTAATTGAGTGAGAATTTTTTATATAGTGCCAAAATTTAGCTTAGTTACCATAGGAAAATCCTATTAAGATATTTAATTGATTTCAACCACTCAAATTTAAGTCAAATATTATACATCACTTATTCAAACATCAAGCTAACACCAATTATAGTAAAGGTTCCAACTTTGGAATTACTGAATATTAAATTTCCAAATTAATTTTCATGTAGTTTGCAAGACTATTTAATTGAAACAAAGGATAGATAATATAACACAAGGTAATATATTTGCAATTACCCTTGACAACTTGAAATTAAATATTAAATATGAACAAGAAAGCCATGTTTGTATCACCGTCGATTTTTTTTTTCTAATATTGACTTCATATTAAAGGGAAGAAAAGACGATACGAGAAAAGTAGAGGGAAAAAAACTAAATTAAAGAAAAGGAAATGTAAAAGAATTAAGAATGTAAGAAAATTAAAAGTTTATTTGATAATGATTTTTAAGTAGTGCTTTTAACTTAAAAAATATTTTTGAAAAAAAAAAAAAAAAAGTGTTTGACAAAATTTATGGAACACTTTAAAAAAAAAAAATTAAATTACTTTTAGTATTGAAAAATCACTTGCAGTGCTTTCATAAAAAATACTTGATAAATGATTATCTTAAAAACACTTTCAAAGAAAATACTTTCATTAAAAATACTTCAGGTAGAAATACTACCAAATGCACTCTAAAGCTATGTTTGGTTAAACAAAAATAACATGGAATAAGATAAGAGAAATGATATTATATCATATCCCATATTTGTTTGGGATATGATAAGTTACCTCATCACTTATCATATCCTGTATTCAACAAAACACGGGATATGATAAGTGGTGTTATATATTATCTATCATTATTTATTTATTTATTTTACATAGGATGTGTTAATCTCATACTAACATATGAGATATGTATATCCCAAGTATCAAAGAATAACAAAAATGTTGCTCTAGCATTTCTAACTGATTTTCCACATCCTAAAATTATTATAAAATTAGAATTATAGGAGATGAAAAAATTAAGATCATAATCCTATTACATTCTTAAAAATGAAGTGCTCAATGAAAAGTAATGACCCATTTCAAACTATTTTTAATTTAACACACTGAAAATCAATCCAAATAATTTTCTCATATCTCATTAATTTCCTTTATTTCATCCTCACAATTTAATTTACTACAAAGAAAAGCTAAAATCATTCCGCCTTCTTTTGCAAAAAAAAGAAAAAACATCATTGAATCTCAAAAAGAAAAGCAAGGACAATGAGCCTTATATGGAGATGATCTTGTGAAAAATAGGCATTGAATTCATTCAACTGCTTCCCTTCTGTTTGAGAGTGATTTTATCCCCGAGACTGAGAGCAATTCCTTGAGTTTTACTTCGTATTCTGATGAATCCAGTTATTTTGCTATTGGCTTGTTTCTCAATGCTCACATTTACTAAAGCATCCTCTCCAAATACGCTCTTTGCATATAGGTTTGCCGCAAGGAACCCACACTCCCCATCTAATGCCGAGCTATGTCCAACCAAGAAAGAATGGTGACAAGCAAAGTAAAATGATTAATCAGTTGGAAAACAAGGCCCTTGGGAATTAAGATAGAAGGTAAACTATTGGTATTAGGGCTTTTAACTCGGTTGGCTTTGGATGTATTTTTGGTTTATTACTCGATAACTAAAGTTTTTGACTCAAATTGGTAGCATAATGTGATAACATAATATTGCATGTTACAAGTTCAAGAACTATTGATAAGATACCAATCAATAAGCATCTTCAACCGTCACGGCTATTACTAGCCTAAATACGGGCTATAAAAAGAAAAAGAAAATAGAAAAGAAATGAAATGAAAAGAAAAAAACTTGGGATTCTGATTACTTTTCATGGAAAACCACACAATCCAAACCATGCAATACAGTGTCGGGGCATTCATTCCCACATGTATCTTCCCCACTATTACCAACTTGCATAAGTTGTGCATACAAAATTCAACTAGTATCACTGGTCCGTATTGGTGATACGAGGAAGACGTGTCTCTAAGGAGGATGTGAGGCTATGTTCCATTGTATGAAAAAAAAAATTGAGAAAGAAAATCTTTTAAAATTTCTCCATTTTTTTTTTAATTTTTATTTCTTACCTTTTTGCATGATGGTCAAACATAAGAAAAACATTTTTCTTAACATTTTTTGTTTTCATTAAATTATGCATTTTGGAATGTTTGAAAGAAAGAAAGTAAAGAACACAGAAGGAAAGAACGAAATTATAAAACTTTCTTTTTATCTGGTTATTCATGGAAAATTTGAGGGAAAAAAAAATTAAATATATGAGAGATGCACTTTCCTCAATTTTTTCTCATCATTTTTCAAAGAAAATGTGCCGGATATGAAAAAAAAAAAGGATAAAGTAGAAAGAAAGAAAAAATAAAAAAATAAAAAATAGATTTAAAATTAATAAATTATTTTTATATATAACTTTAAATTTATTTTAACTCTTTTATATAAAGATTAAATAAGTTAAAAGTGAATAAGTTTTTTATTGTCTTAATTGTATTTTATTTTCTTTGATATTTTCCATAGTAAAACCAAATATGATAAAATCATTTTCCTTCACATTTTTTTTTTCCTTAATACTTTCAAAAACCAAGTATAATCTTAGTATCTTTCCCCTTCTTTTCCTCAACTTTTTTTTCCCTTAACCTTTTCTATGGTATCTAAACATGATAAAATAATATCTTGAAGTTATGTTTGATTCTCAAAAAAATTAAGAAAAAATAGAAGGAAAAGAAAATTGAGAAGAAAAAAAAAAGGTTATGACATGTTCAGTAACTGTTTTCGAAAACAATTCTAAAAAATAGCTTTTAAGAACAATTTTTTAAAATTGTTCTCTGATTTTTGTAGAACAAAATTTTACTTGAAAAACTAAAATGCTTTTAACCTATTTTTAATATTTTTAAAAATATGTTTTAGAAATAATTTTCATATCTAATATTTTATTTTTAATTATTTTACATGTTTTTATAATTATTTTGTAAAACAGCTCTTAGAAAATAAGTAAAAACAACTAAAAGATGTTTTATAAAAACATCTTCTTTTTTATTCCTAAGAACAAAAAACATAAAACAGTTTTTTATTACCAAATGTGTGTTCTTTATTTTTTGTTCTCGAGAATAAAAAATTGTTTTTTCATAGGATCACATAATCACTTCTTTATATGTCTTGATCAAAATGGAACTAAACTAGAAACCTTTTGTTTGTCACCCATTCGATCACACCTAAGATAGGCCTTGGAGGCAAGGTTCCAAAATCAATTTTCACACTCCTCTTGGTGTTTCTGAACCTATTAGATCTATCATCAATCAACAATTTTGTAGCCCTAAAACAAGATATAAAACCAAACATTGAGATTGTGGCACCTTGATTTGCACTAGTTTCTTAATCTTTGTTATTTTGAGGGAAAAAAATTAAATATATGAGAGATGCACTTTCCTCAAATTTTCCTCATCAATTTTCAAAGAAAATGGTAAGGAAAATCTTTTAGAGTATGTTTGATTTTTGAAAAATTTGAGAGAAAATGTGATAGATATGAAAAAAAAAAAAAGAAAAAAAAAAGAAAAAAGAAAAAAAAAAAGAGGGATAAAGTAGAAAGAAAGAAAAAGTAAAAAAAAAATAAAAAATAGATTTAAAATTAATAAATTATTTTTATATAGAACTTTAAATTTATTTTAACTCTTTTATATAAAGATTAAATAAATTAAAAGTGAATAAGTTTTTTATTATCTTAATTGTATTTTATTTTCTTTGATATTTTCCATAGTAAAACCAAAGATGATAAAATCATTTTCCTTCACATTTTTCTTCTTTTCTTAATACTTTCAAAAACCAAGTATAATCTTAGTATCTTTCCCCTTCTTTTCCTCAACGTTTTTTCCCTTAACCTTTTCTATGGTATCTAAACATGATAAAATAATATCCTGAAGTTATGTTTGATTCCTGAAAAAATTAAGGAAAAATATAATGGAAAGAAAATAGAGAAGAAAAAAAAAAAAAGGTTAAGACATGTTCAATACTGTTTTTGAAAACAATTTTAAAAATTAACTTCTAAGAACAATTTTTTAAAATTGTTCTCTGATTTTTGTAGAACAAAACTTTGCTTGAAAAACTAAAATGTTTTTAACCTATTTTTAAAAATATTTTTTATGTCTAATATTTTATTTTTAATCATTTTACATGTTTTTATAATTATTTCGTAAAACAACTCTTAGAAAATAAGTAAAAACAACATAAAACAACTAAAATATGTTTTATAAAAACATCTTCTTTTTTATTTTTAAGAACAAAAAACATAAAACAATATTTTATTACCAAACGTGTGTTCTTTATTTTTTGTTCTCGAGAATAAAAAACCATTTTTTTCATACGGTCACATAATCACTTCTTTATAGATGTCTTGATCAAAATGGAACTAAACTAGAAACCTTTTGTTTGTCACCCATTCGATCACACCTAAGATAGGCCTTGGAGGCAAGGTTCCAAAATCAATTTTCACACTCCTCTTTGTGTTTCTGAACTTATTAGATCTATCATCAATCAACAATTTTGTAGCCCTAAAATAGAATATAAAACCAAACATTGAGATTGTGGCACCTTGATTTGCACTAGTTTCTTAATCTTTGTTATTTTGAATTCAAAAGATTTTCAATTAATGGTGACTTAAGTAGGGTTTTCCCATACTTCATAGGTTAGTATTTGAATGCATCCTTGCTAAGTCACTATTCATTTTTGTAACTTTTGTCCATTATCACGAGAGGGCATTCTAAATTTCTCATATATATATATATATATATATATATATATATATATATATATAATAGATAGGTTGCAGGACTCTTAACAAAGTCCAGATAAGTGAGTGTCATTAGTCATATTTTCATTGTAAATGTATATCAAAAGATCATATGGTTAAAGTAATAAGGTGACATATCTAGCTGAGAGTTTAAAGAACTTACAGTGGAGTAAGGCACTTCATGTTAGTTGACTTGATTATATGGTCCAAAAATTCTTTCTCTTCTTCAATAATAGTGTTTACAGCAACCTGAGAAAAATTTTATCACATTAAATTTAATCAAAATCCCAAATGGGGGAAAAAAAAAGATACGAAGACCATGAATAATAAGGAACAATCTAAAATAATGATAAAAAGAAGAAGCTCAATTATAATATTTCATAAAACTTAATGTTTATTACTCAATGACTTAAGTTGACTTTTAAGTTAAATTATACTTAATTTGTTGATTTAAAACTTATTACTTAATTTTTATTTTAAACATTAAGGTTGTTTAATAAAATTAATTTAAAATTTATTCTAAATCATCAAATTGACATATTTATTCTCATAAATTATAATTAGAGCAAATGAGGTTGAGTAATGATGAAAATTGTTGAATGGTAAAAGAGAATGTAAAGGTAACTATGACAAATAAGGGTAAAGAAGTAAAATAAAGATGTGAACTTAAGAATAAGTTAATTGTTTTTACTTATTACTTAAAGTTGTTTTTTACTTTAAACCATACCATTAAGTTATTTTACCAAACATACTTAATTTACTTAATAACTTAAATTAAATTATTAAGTTATTTTAAGTTATTAAGTTGGTTTACCAAACACCCACTTAATATTCATATTCACAATGTATAGTGTACATAAAGGTTTGATAAAATAGTTAGTTAGAGATAAAGCATTATCCTAATCAATGTTTTCATAACTGGGTTGATCATTAAACACAAAAGTTGCCCAGTCATGTCATTAGTCAAACTAGTGGTTCAACCATTGTTAAACCATGATGTCATAAATATATAACTTAGATATTATTAAAATAAAAAATTATTATAAGTTAAAAATATATACAAACAACTAAGAACGATGTCTCATCTTCTTTTCTTTAATGTTAATAAATTTCGACGAGCATAAAAAGTAAATGTATTAATATTTTACTTTTATTGAATAGTCCAAGTATAATATTTAATTGTTAAGAAGATATATCCAAAAATGAAATAAAATTTTATTATTTCTTAATCCACATCTCAATAGCTATATATTCTATTACTCCATTTCAACAACTTTATAAATCTATAAATGAATATGGATAAAAATGTATATTTATTTTAAAGTTTTTATATAAGCCATTTTACAAATATAATCATCATATATATATAACAAGAAAGCAACCCCAACCCAGTGGCTACTAAATGCTTCCCTTTTAATAGGAGGGCCTCATTCAAACCCTTCAACACTCAATCAAAAAGAAAAAAGAAAACCACCATGGTGGTTGAACCGCTAGGACAAATGAACAATAACTTACTAAGCTATTTCCACATACCAACCAACCAATCAGACAAGAAAACAACTAAAGAATACTATACGTGGAAGTGTCAGCATATCAGTATCTTCCCCACCCCTAATTTGGTATCTTCAATAGATAGGATGTTCAATTTTCTGTTAACATGATAAGCCCTCTTGAAATCAGGATCATTTTCTGTGATTGAAAATGAAAACAATTTCTATATCCATTAAAAATTGTATAACAAAGTAGGCATCACTGAATTTATAGCATTCAAGAGCACAACTATGCTATAATAGAAGGTTAACTGAAATTAAAAGGCATGAAAAGGTCAGAGGTGACAGAATACATGCTTCAAAATCAAAATCTAACCACCTATGATAATCTCAATTTAGAAAGACAATAAGAAATAAAGCATGCAGCTCCCAAAATCTAACCAGCATAATTGGCAATAATGATGTTCATGTTATCAAAGCAGTCTGGGAAACTTGCTCAAAGAGACCAATCAATAAATATAGTATTGAAATTAAGAAGCAAATATTATGAGAGACGTACCTTGTTTTCCCACTCAAACTCAGCCCACATGGTTCTAAATGCCACATCAGCACAGGATGCCGGAGAAATGTAATCCATTATATCAATATGGATGTCATTGAGGACAATAACATTTCGTTCAAGCACATTTGAAGTCTCGTAAACAATGTTACCAAATATGACTCCTGTTTCAGTTGAAGAAACCTTAATATTTGCCTTAATCTGCTTGCTTGATCGGGGAGCTAATGAATAGTTTTGTGGGTGCTCCACAAGTTTGAGATCACCCATGGTTGCCAACTCCAAGCACAAATTCTGGAGGGTCAGCTTGGTTCGATTGATGATGGTAACATCAAGGACAATGTCATAATGATGAACTGTTACATACGCTTCAGCATAGACAGGGTCACTGAATCCTGTGAGCTGAAGAATGCGATTAAGTTTATTTACATCATCTCCATCCTTTGTGAACCCTCCAGTAGCACGTTTGAGATCATCTTGCACCTCATCTTCCAATTCAAGCTGGCTCATACCCTAGAAAATTATGTGCAAACAAACTGTAATCAAGAAACTCAAGGCTTTCTAGATTCCATGACCAAATATTTAAAGAGTGAACATGAAAAAAAAAAAAGTACTGGAGAGAAAAGGAGACCAGTAAAGCTTAAATTATTTATCCCTTTGATTTCAGGTAGTACCATAAAAATTCTACATTGGAGTGTCCATGACATAGAAAATGCTAAGTCCTGGTCTTCATATCCATAAAATCATTCAAGAACTACAATTTTAAACACAACGGATTGTTGCTATTGCCTGAGAGATTTCCCAAAAAGAGCTTCATACGCTTCAAAGAAAATTCAATACTTCATACTTACTGAACTGAATATCTAGGCCGCTGACTTGGTTCTGAAATGCAGGCGAGCTGAAAATGTGGAGCAGGATAATAAGGCTGTCAAAATAAAAAATAAAAATAAAGCTAAAAATTCAAGTTGATCCATCTTATTCAAAGAGCTATCAGATTGCCTCGTCAGCATGACAATTTTATTACCAGGCCTGCCAGATCTCACTCCATCATATAACTCTAAAAATAGCATTGCTTATAAGCAAATGATCCATCATCCTAATATGCATTAGTTCATTGGTTCATTGGTTTACCTAATCCTGAGGGTAGATAGATTCCAGGATGCTGGTACTGCACATCTTGGCATTATATCGTGATTTTCTTATACAGCTACTTTATCTTCTATTCGTAACTAGAAGATGCTAGGGAAGAGGGATCACCTTTTCTTGCATATTCAATTTTCTCTCTTGATGTGGCAAACAATCTTCATTATCCCAGAGTTAAGTTGGCACCACACCCCAACAATTTTTTTGTCTGATATGTCTTGTGGGCTTTCCATGAGGGGTTCAACTAAGGGGATCCAGTTTGGAATGGAGTTTCTTAGCTTTCTTCTCTTTCTGCCCTTTGGTGACTATAAAGGTTCAAATAAGTGCTATGTCGGTGTACTTCTAATGGGTGAAAGCTGGTGTCTTTAAATGGTCAGAGATCCTTGCTTCCCAACTTCTAACTGGGACAACACAACTAGCCTCCTTCATGGGTGAGTGATATTTAACATATAGCTACACTTTATGGAGTTCAGGTCAAATTGGCATTGGAGCACTTTTAAAGGGAGAAAAAGATGTCCTGTTGGTTTTCCACAAAAAAAAAAAACAGATATTTGATCATAAACAAAAACAGAGCAAAAATTTCATGTGAATAAACGAAAAACAGTAGCAATAGACCTAGGCATCATTCCTTATCATCTCTCACCTAACTGAAGGTAAAACACTATTAAATGAAGAATGCACAGCAGAGTAAAGTGGGGTCTTATTACAAAGTTCAGAATAATAAAAAAAATGTCCAAAATGATTATGAAATCAAGACAAGCATGCTATTAAATGTATTTCAGTAAGTAATTTCACTTCGTAGAAGTGAAAAAGGTGAATAATTTTTAATTACCTTCCTGCTTTTCAGATGATAGAAGTCAATAAGATCATCTGGCTGTGCATGGGAAATTTGAGCCTTTGCTTTAATTTCCTCTGTTTCACGAAACTGCTTATCAGCCAGCATTTTAACAAAACTCTGTCGGCAAGACTGCAGCCATATCTTCCTAATCTCATCACCAGTGTTACATAACAATCTGATACAAAGGACAATCCTATCATAAGAATCATTGTCGATTGGGTGTGGGAAATACGAGGACTGACCCAGTTGCAGCATAGAAACCATGATCAATAAGACTTCTGTAGATAATTTGTTCACTTCAGTTTTCAATTCCTGAACATCTTCCAATCGCAAAACAAGCTTTGTCAGTGTGCAAGCAACAACTGCCCCGAGGAAAAAGTCGCCTGAAAGAATCAATGATCTCAAGTTTCCAACCAAAGCCAATGATCCTTGAACAAGGGTTTGTGGTGACAAGGTAGTTTCTATGGCTGCACTCTGTGTGGCATAGGTCCCATCTGCAAGAATGGCAGGACGTCTAGAAGATACAGTAATAGAGTTCACCTGTTGAGAACTCTTCAGAGCATTGGGTGCATCTCCTTCCTCACTAGCCGTGAAGAATGGGAGCTCCCCAAGACACTGCTTAATTGTCTCAATTCCACTCTCAACTTCCGGAATAGAGAGGCAGTACTCTCCAAGGATCCAAAGAGCACAAGAACACACCCTAGCAGCACGGATCTGGTAAAAAGTGTCCAAAAGCCTCGTTATTATCGATACCCGTAACTTTGGATTTGTTTCAATAATCTCACGCACAAAAACAATCACATCTATGGCAGAAGCAACATTGTTGTCCCCCAAGAAATCCATCAAAAGAAGAACAACCGTGCTCGCCACCTCTGGGAACTTAATCGCACAAGAATGTATCCCTTGTATAAGCATTTGCCTATACTCCCCATTCTTCTCAAGCTCAACACTCTGTGTCTTCACCACCTCCTTCTTCAGCACAAGCACAACCTCATCAACATTCTTCGGGGTTATCAAATCAAGCGCAATATCATTTGTTTTCCTCCTAATATCAAGACTTGGACTCGATAAGGCCCTAAGCACATCCATAATCATCTCAACCATGACCCCCCTATGCAAAGACTTAAGCTCATTGAGCCTATCTAACACAATAAGCTTAACATTGTTATCACTCTGTGACAGCAACAGCTGACAGTATGTGTTTGCCGCAGCCCTAATGGCAGTCGGGGCAGATGACAAGGACATTAGAGTATTTGCACACTCGTATATAACCGCAGTCAAGGGCGAGTTCAACAAAGATATAATTATCTTAATGTACTTCCCCTTTTCATCCTTATTTGTCCTACAAACCTTCTTAATCAATTCCAACACCACCATCTGCATCTGCTCATCCCAATCCGGAACCCTATCAATATTACTGAAAACATAATCAACAGCCTTAAATTGTGCACAATTAAACAACATCAAGAACGCATTCCGCTTAACGGAAGCGTCCAGCTCCGACACCAGCAGCTGCTGGATCAGCTCGGGAGCGTGATCCAGCAACTGCTCGCCATGAGGGAGGCCATAGATCGACATAACCGCGAGCACCGCGTTCCGCCGAACAAAGGGGTGGCGGTGCTCAAGGTTTCCGATGATTGAGGGTACCAGAGGCTCGATGAGCTCGGGCTCGGCGACGCGGCACAGGAAGCGGAGGCAGACGCCGCGGCTGTACTCGTTAGGGTGCTGGAGGTTGTTGCGGAGGTTCTGAATCACGAGGATCATCTCCGGAAGCATCCGGCCGGTGGAGTCTGTCTTTTTTAGGGTTTCGAGATAGAGCAAGAGGAGCCTTTGGATGATGTGGTCCTCCGATGGGAGGACGTAGCGGATGATGGTGATGAAGAGTTGGGGAATAGATTCTCCGTTGAGGATCATCAAAATGGCTTTCTTCATAGCGTCGATTTTGGCGTCGAAGTCGTTGGATTCCAAGGCCTGTTTGATCTCGTTGGCCATGGCGGGCGTGGCCTTGTCGAAGTGGATGAGGAGACTGCACGATCTCTCCATTGATGGTTGCAGAGATGGAGATGTTGCAGGCCAAACTCCAGAGGAAGGGAGGGGGAGATCGAGACACACCGTCTTTGGTGGTGGACGACCGAAAGTGGGGATCAGGAAATCCGGAGAACAGAGCTGACTGCTCTGGGACGAAGGGTGGAAGGGCGTGGCGAGCTTATAAAGGTTTGCATTGGGTGGGGTCGGGTTTGGGCTGAGATTCGGATCGGGTTACGGGCAAAGGATTAAATTGCACTGAGTTGGATGTTGGATTGAAATTTGAATTCTTTCTGGTTATGCTTGGGTGGAACGTTTGAAAGAAATAGAACATAGAAGAAAAATAGAAAGAACCAAAAAGGAAAGAAAGATCATTATTTTGTTGGAAAATTAAAGGAAAGAAAATTATATTAACAAGGAGTGGGTTTCGTACGAACTTTATAATCTTTTAACAATTTTGTTCATTGTTTTTAGTTTTTTTTTTCACTTTCTCCCATTGTATTCAAATATAAAGAAAAATAAAATAAAATCTTATACATTTTCAAAATTTTGAATTTTTGTATCAAAGAGTTAAAATTACTTAAATGAATTTGAATCGATATACAAAAATAATTTGTTTTTATTTTTCTTCACATTTTCTCTTTATTTTCTTTTCCTTGTATTTTCTCTTAAATTTCTCAGGAACCAAACATAACACTGAAATTATTCTCCAAAAACCAAAAGAAAAATCATTATTTTTAGCATTTCCTTTCCTTTCCTTAGTATATTTTAAAGAACCAAACATAGTATAGATGAAAATAAATTCTAACATGATATTTTACTATTTGTTGGGCACAAATCAAACATTTATTGTAAGCATCTAAGCAAACATAAAGCTTAGAGAATTACTTGGAGAATTAATGTGATACTTAAGGTTCATGCATTGATTGGATCAAGAGTTTTAAAAGTGTAAGTGTATTCTTCATGATAAAACTTCTTAAGGTAAGAGAGAGGGATGTTAAATTGAATTTGTTAGGATAGAGCCCTTAAAAGCGTAACAAATATGAATGTATTCCAGTTTCACTTTTATCTCTCATTATTATATGCATTATACTTTATGAGTATTCTGACCTATCATCTCTTGCATCATACATGGTTTGGGTGTATTAGGAGTTGTACAAAAGATTCAAGACATGGGTTCCTTGTAAGTTGATGACACTTTCACAGTTGGTTTGTTGACTTATCAAATCCATTTGAGGTTGTAGTGTACTACCTTTCAATTGAAGGGATGAATGGTCTTGACCATTAGGATGAGGTTCCCATGGTGCGTGTAGTAATGTGTACAATTACACATTGGACATAATCCATGGTGAGTCATGACATAAGGTTATCAGGTAGTCATGACTTCACTAAACTGCCATATTGTACTATCTCTCATCCTTGATAAAATATTAAACTTATGCTAAAGTTAGCAATAGTTTTGACCTATGAGTGAAATACTAAAGTCATCATATATTCTCAGTAGATTAGGTCACTATTGATGGAAGTCAGTAGCAATAAGTATTCTCAATAAAGACACCATGATATCTCATGGATTTTGAGACAATGTGTCTCATTAGGTAATTTAAAGGACATAATATAAAGAGATATGACCACAACAATTCTATAAGTAGAATTTATAAGTTAGGTTATGTCAATTGATCACATAATAGGAAGATCTGCAACTCAAAGATAGTAGAGATAACCTTAAAAGGTTCATAACTTTCACTTTATTAATTGTAGACACCAATTCATGGGGAGGCTATATAGTGGATAGTAGGTCACAAACTCGAGTACTTAGTGTCTCATTATAATATACATAGGATACTGAAGTGTAATTGACTCTTTGTAATAGGATGTTGAGTCAACTTTATAATTGAATTGTGAGGGAGACAATACTATTCTATGGGTCCTAGTGGTTCCCATTCAAGCTCATATACCTTGATGATATAGTTTATATGGCTTAGTTGGTTTTTGGTTCAATTATGTGCATAAGGGCAGTTTAGTAATTATGTAAAGTTACACAGGGGTTTCTAAACAATATCTTTAAACTAGGTTAATTGATTAATTAAAGGGCTATTAGGCTAATTAATTCATTAGGACCCTTTTGGAGCTAGATTAAGTGACCTAAGCATAAGGTGGACTCAAGTCACTTAAGCTTAGTAGTAAGCCCATAAATACCCCCTTAGGGGTTAGGGATTCACTTCTTCAGCCATTCCCCCTTACGTTCTAGAGAGAGAAGCCTAACCCCACTCTCAAGATTTCCACCATTTAAGTGCCAAACTTTAAGGAGGAGTAATCAGGCAGAAGATCAGGGTTTGCAAGATCTTAAGGAATTCCCATAACATTCAATAATATTTTTCAGCATAAGGAATTGATGAAGGAACATCAAGATCTAGGTAAACACTCTTAACTCATAAATCTATATCTTATTAATGCTTTTAAATGCATTGTTTATGTTTGCATATGATCTAGTAGCCCTAGGGTAATAACATGCATCCTAACAAGATCTAAGGCCTAGAAACAAAGTAATCCAAAGTCCCCAACAACTAGTATCAGAGCCCTAAATTAGGTTTAACCATGTTAGGTCTATTCTAGGATATGCTTACCTTTGTTTTGTTGGGTTCATTTTTCATCCCATAACTTATGGATGAATGTATGCATGAGATATTTTTATCTTTTGTGTTGAATATGATATTTATGATTGTGATTGATTGTTTTTGTTCTTATAGATGGCTTGTACACCCCATTAAGGGTATATGATTTATCTTTGGTTGTAAAATCCAATTTTATTTCACATAGATGAGTTGTACATTCTAGTTTAAAGGAGTATAGGGCTTTTATTTTGATGTGAAAGTTCAATTTGTATTCATCTATGTAGCCCATGAGAGCCATAGAAGCAATCTAGCAATTCAAAAGACATTTATGGAGATTTCCTTACTGGAAAAAAAATTTCAAAAGAAATCGCAGTTGAAAATGTAGGGATTCGTTCTCAGAATCTATAGATTTTGTGGCAATGCTTGAGCACCAATTCAATCACTTGAGCAATTAAACATCCATCCAATGTTGCATCCAACGCTCTAGACTTCCATCCAATTCTCCTATGCTTCAACAAGAAGTTTAGTTTTAAGGGTGGTTTAGGGTTTTTGTTAAGTCATTAACTCTAATTTTTTGTTACAGGTTTAATTTAGTATTTTTGGATTTTGAGAATCTAAATATTTGGGTTACCAAATATGCAACAAGATCCCTAAGGTCATAGGAATCTCTCTTATATTATTTCCTTTTATGCATATTAGTCATATTGCATGTGGTAGGAAATTTATGTAAAATGTTTTTCAAAATGGTAATTTTGGATTTTTTTCATAGAAAATAAATTTTCATGAGAGGATTCTTTCCAAATATTATTTATTTGGCATCGGAAGTTGTTAATTTGGGTTGCTATTACTTTTTCGAACTTTCCTCTTATTTGGGGATGGGTGATTCTCTAGGCTCTTTTCCCTAAGAAATGAAGGACTATATTGGAAAAGGAAAGTTGAAGGATGAGGAATATGAGAGCAATTTCTATTTGGCACAAGCATTCAAACTTAGGTAATAAATAAAGGTTTTGAAATATCCCATGATAGATAATTTATTTTAAGAAGGTTACCAAAATTACTCAAATTCTTTTATTCTAAAATATTAAGTGGGAGAGGGTCATAGACAAGCTCATAGCCTCTAAGATCAAGCCTATCTTGATTTTTGGCCTATTACCATTCTAAAGATGGGGTAGCCCATGGAATTAAGTGATATAGACTATCCTTTAAAGACAAGACTATATATGTTTATAGTAGGAGTGACTCGCCCTAGAGATAAAACTCTTCACTTGCTAACATTGATGTCAAGGATCTTAGTTACATACTCAACTTAAAATATGAATTGGTATAATCACTTCGAAACAATCCCACTTGCATAGCTTAAGGGCTAAATAAAAAGGTATGTTGATCAATGCCTTAGAATAACCTTTTAGGGTTTAAGGCAGGTTGATTAATTAGATAGGGTCTCTACCTAGTAATAGGAATTGTGACCTACTTGAAAGAGGTTTGATCCTTATGACATTAGAATACCTTGCATAGATACATGCATGTAGTATGAGAGCATTACATTTTTGCTAAATTATTACTATATTTGCCTTCAATGCTCAATTTTCTTTATTAATGCATGGAATTTTTATTTTTTTACAAGAATCATGTCTTATAAATAGATCATTCTTATTCTCACTAATAATAAATTGACCAGTCCCAACTATGTTGACTAGAAAAGAAACTTGAACATAGTGCTCACAATAAAACAATTGAAAAAGGTAACTCGAGAGCTTCCTCCACCCATTCCTTATGAGCTTTCCAGGTAGAAAGATAAAGATGTTCATTCTTAGTGGCAAAGAGCAAATGAGATGAACTGTTGTATAATACTTGGGTCTCTCGATAATGTGTTGCAACAACACATGGGCATTGTCACTACTTATGAGATTCTCTTCAACTTATAGGAGATGTTTGGTGATGGGGGAGGGAGGGAGGGAGGGGAGGGGAGGGGGCAAGCCAACCTTAAGGTCCATCATGAGCACCAAAATGATAAAAGGAACTCCTATAAGAGACCATAGGATTCATATTATTGCATTTTTTAATAAGATGGAGATCCTTAGAGCTGAGATCAATGGGGAAAATAAGGTAAATGTGATCCCAAAGACTTTGTTGGATTCCTTTAGGCAGTTTAAGCTCAATTATACTATGAGTAAGTTAATGGTCAACTTGTTTGAACTAATGAGGGAACTCCAGACAGCTAAGGGAATTCTCAAGGATTCTTGAGGTGTTCACATGGTAGTAAATGTTCTTCAGGTTCTTCCCAAAAGAAGAAGAAGAACACTTTCAAGAATATTGAGCAAGAAAATACCAAGGCTAGGAAAGGAAAGAGCAAGTGAAAGGGCAAATGTATCCCTTGTGGTAAGAAAGACCATTGGAAAAAGGAATGTCCTAAGTTCTTGAAGAAATCAGAAGGTACGTTTCATTCACTTCTAGTTGAATCTTATTTATTGGTGGATTCCACCAACTCATGGTGGATAGATTTTAGGGCCAATGACCATATCTATGATTCTTTATAAGGGTTTAAACTAAGGAAAAGTTTGAATGAAAGAGAGATATTCCTAACTATGGCATCTACTTTAAGGATATATGTGCAAATCGTGGGAAATGTTACCCTAATTTTAGAGAATAAACTTGAGCCTAGAAAGAAATTGATCTCAATTTATAGTTTAAATAAATCAAATTATTCATTTTATTCCAATAAAAGTGTTTTTATTAGAAATAATGATCAAGTTTGAGATTTATTAAAAATCATTTGACCAGGAAACTAATTGGATAAAGAAAAGGGATGTTTTAACACATGAAGACACTACCAAGGGTCCCAAAAGGGCCTTACCAACCTTACCACCCTTTTGGTCTTAAACCTCATGTGATTACAACACATGAGAGACATTTTAATTGTCTTAAAATAAAGGAATGGGCTAGGGAAGCATCAGAACTAATTCCAACCCAATCTTGAGCCCTTAACTTCCAGGGGAGGAGACTTCCATGTAAAGGGAACTTAGGGCTAACTTAGGAATAATATAAAAGAAAAAATTGACAGCCATTTTAGGGGTATGTTCACCTTCATTTTAGGTTGGATCATAAGGAGAATTAGAGATTCAAAAGAGGAGGTAGATATTGGAATCTTGGTTCATCTTAGGTTCTTAAATTTTGCTTGTTTATATTTTGGATTTTTTTTTAGTCTTGAATTGTTTTACATTAAGAGCACAATTGGACCATTCAATTTCTTATTTTGTTTATCATTATTTCAATTTAATTTGCTCTCAATGAATTGTGAGTAATCACTTATGTTAGGATAGAGCCTTTAAAAGATGTCATGATGTAACAAATTTGAAGTTTATTATTTATTTAATAAAATTCCAATAACACTTTAATCTATCCTTATTCCATGCATTGTACTTTATGAGTATTCTAGCCTGCATTTCTTGCATTGTACACTTGGGTGCATGAGGAGTTGCACAAAAGATCCAAGTCATGGATTTCTTATGAGTAGATGACTTGTTTACTGTTGGTTCATGAACGTAGGCAATCCATTTCGAGGCTATAGTGTACTACCTTATAATTGGAAGATTAGATAGTCTTGGCCATTGGAATGGGCTTCCCATGGTCAGTGCACTCGTGTGTATGGTTACACATTGGACAAGACCTACAGTGGGTCATGACATAAGGCTATCAGGTGGTCATGACTTCACCAAATTACTATGTTGTATTGTCTTTCAACCTTAAGAGAATCTTGAGCTTATGTCAAAGTTAGTAGTGGCTTTAACCTATGGGTAGGATCCTAAAGTGATCATATATTCCCTATGCATTGGGTCATTATTGATGGATGCCAATAGCAATAGGTATTCTTGATAGAGGCACCATGATATCTCATTAAGGTAGTGTGTCCCCTTGGGTAATCTTAAGGAGGTGTGTTTAGGTAAATTATGGCCATAATAGTTCCTTAAGTGGAACTTGACATAAACTCTTTGTGAGTTAGGATATGTTAATTGATCATATTATAGGAGGATTTGGATCTCAAGGATGGTAGAGGTAATCTTAAGAGGCTGATAGATTTCAACTTGTTAGATTATGGACACCGATTTTATAAGGAGACTGTATACAATAGATAGTAGGTCACGAACCTAAGCACTTAGTGTTTTGTTATTATTTTCATAGGATACTAGAGTATAGTTGATTCACTATAGTGGGATATTCAATCAACTTCAAAATTGAATTTTAAGGGATCCAATACTGTCTTATGAGTCCCAATGGTCCCCATTCGAACTCATATACCTTGATGACACGACTTATGAGGGTTGAATCAGCTCTTAGTTTACATATGCGCATAAAGACATTTTGGTAAATTTGCAAGATTGCATAGGGGTTAGTGAACAATACCTTTAGACTGGACTAAATGATTAATTAGACAACTCTATTGGGTTAATTAATTAAGACCCCTTTTTAGTTAGATTAAAAAACCCAAGCCTATGATAGACTCAAGTTACTGAGTAGGAACAATATCAATAGACCTTTAAGGGTTACGGTTTCAAGTTTCTTCCATTTCATTCTCTATGTTCCAAATAGAGAGCCCTAGCCTTGACCCTCCAAACTTCCACTGTTTGAGTATTAAGCTACGAGGTTGAGTCATCGAGTGGAAGATTCTTTCAACAACTTTGATTTTGTTCTTAACCAAAAAGAAATTATTTGGGAACATCCAAACCATTCTCTCATATTCTCCATTCTCTCTTCCCTCCATTTTCTTTCATCTTCCTTCCTGTCAATTTCATTTTCATAGATTTTCACTTCTTTTTATTTTCATTCTCATCAATTTCATTTTTTTTTTTCCGGTGAAAATTAGTTTAAAGTTGGTAGGATTTGAAAAGATGAAGAAAATAATGAAAAATAGAGAAAAAAAAAATATTAAACAACAAGAAGGAAAAAAAATGATATGTTTCGACATTTCTCATCCTTCTCCATAAAGGATGTTTGTAACTTCATGGTTGGACACCATAAAGAAAATCCAAAAGTAAAGTAAAAGGAGAGAGAGAGGGAAGGAATAGAAGGGTTAAGGGGTTTAGTGGGTGTAAAAGAATTGAAGAAGGTAAGAGTGTCTATAAAGCATAAAAACTCTCCGAGAGTTCTAAACTCCCTTAAAAGATAAAATTTAAAAAGATAAGAAGAAATCAACAAAAGAGAAGGAAAATGGAAGGAAATGATTGGGGTTAGGGTTTGATGGGTGTGATGAGTATGAAGAAAGTGAAAGATATCTTTTCTTTTTCCAACTTTTTTGTTTTTTTTTTTTTTTGAAAAGGAAAAAAGGAAGAGAATTGTTAAATGTATCTTGAAACTCTTCAAACATCTGCCCATTTTTTTTAATAAAAACTTACATATGAAAGGATCAAAACACTTCTTCAACCTCTCTATGCCTACCCATCTAGAACTTCAATTCTTCTTCATTTTCACTTTTTCCCCTTTTCCTTCCTATTCTTTACTTCCCTTTTATCTTTTTCCTCAATCTTTTTACACTAAAAAAAATGATAGGGTGTGTGACCAGGCTACTATCCCTAAACACAACAACGCCTAGAGGAAAGAAGAAATTAGAAGTGAAAATAGAGAAAAAAATAGGATTAAGGTTTTGGATATGTGGACGTGGGAGGTTGAATAAGAGGGTATTTTGGCCTTTTTTTTTTGTAGGATTTTTATCAAAACTCATCTTTCTTTTCCTTTATCCCTACTAATTTCATTTAGTTTTATAAATATAAAAGGACATGAATTACGTATCCATCCTTATCTTTTTTCTCCACCCAAACCGACCCTTCCCTTCACTCCTTTTCCACCTACACTTGATTTTTTTCTCTTTTTGCCTTAACCTTCTTTCCTACTTTGAAATTACGAAATAAAAAATGAAGAGAAGAAAAGGGTTTTCATTTTCTCTTATCTTTATTTGTTGATGGTAGTGGTTGTTATTTCATGTCTTTCTTTAGGAATAGACATATACTTTATAGTGAAAACTTGTTTTTTAATTAAAAAAAAATTAGCCAAAAGTTAAAACAAACTTTTTGCATGCCATGATTAGTCGATAAAAGTTAATTTCACTAATCTATATAAATTGTATTGTAAAAAAAATTATTGATGACTATTTGTTATGAATAGGTTTCGTGGCTCAATACAACTTTTTTCTGTAAAGAAAAGATTGACAATAAACTGTTCTAAATTTTTTTTTTCCATAACACTTTTTTCTTACTTTTTCTCATGATATTCAAACATAACAAAAATAATTTTATTAGAACTTGTTACCTTTTCTTAGTATTTTCAAAGAACTAAGTATGGCATAAAACTCTTCCATCTCTTTTAATGCTTTTGTAAAAAGAGGGTATTATAATTGGTATACCACATCTAACATTTATTATGTACAACATGTTGATGACATGTTCATGTTCTATTCAAACAAAATGAAACTAAACAATAGATATAACACAAAGCTTTCTTTGTCTATGTTTGGTTCCTAAAAAATACTAAGAAAGGAAAAAAATATTAAAAAAATAATTTTCTCATTTTTGAATACCATAAAAATAAAGGAAAAAAAATACTAAGGAAACTATGAGGAAAATGCTAAAAGATTTCTTTCCTTATTTTCCTTAACAAAAGGTAGAGACTTTTTCCCTTTTTTTTCCCCATTATCTCCAAGTATAAGAGATAATTTTTCTTAGATTTCAAGGAATTAAATATAACATAAAAGTCATTTAATCTCTTTTAATGTTCTTGTAATAAGAGAGTATTATACTTTGCATAACATGTATAATATTTATTATGTACAACTTGTTATCCTAGTAAAAAAAATAAAAATAAAAATAAAATTGGACAACAGAGAAAACGCCAGTCTCCCTTTATCTTGGGTTGTGTTTGTGATTCATAGAAAATGCTAAGAAAAAAGGAAAAAATACTGGAAAACTGAGGTGAGTGTTAAAAGATTTTTCACCTTATTTCCTTGAAAAAAATGGGAAAAGTTGGGAAAAATTTATTTATCGTAAATTTAATTTTTTTTTTCCTCAAAATTTTTCACAAATAACTTTATGGGATTTTTTTTACTGTTTTCTTTCATGATAAGCACCTATTTACTACTGCAACAATATTTTTTATAAATTTTTTTGTATAGCTTTACTCAATCCTCACAATCCTAACTAATTATATCGATGAAAAGTATAAGACGAGTATGTTGTCTCTCTTGATTTTATTTATTTTTTTCATGACAAGAATGTGCTTACTACTATTATCTTATTTTGAATAGAAATTATTGAGTGAAACTTAAATAGAAACTCACTATTTTACCTATTTAATAAAATAAATATGACAAAAATAAATAAAGTTATTTGTTCCTCTCTTATGGTATATTTGGAATGTTGGAATAGACAATGAGCAAAGGAAATCTATTTTATTTTCCATTTATTAGTGTGCTTTGATTATAATTAGAAATGAGAATAAAAATTGAAAGTTTAATATGGTGGAAATGGTAAAGGATTTTTATTCCTCATTTTCATTTGGTATTCTTTATCCACTTTCATTATATTTTTATCATAAGATTTATTAGTATTACATTTTATATAAATTTATAATGTTGAACTTTGTTGGATTACAATATCATATCAGAACAAAATAAATAGAAGAAAGGCATATAAATAAAAACTTAATTCTCTATATATTGATGTATTAGCTTTAGCCTCACTTAAAACATTTTATTTTAGTCCAAATAAATTTTTTTATAGCTAAGTTAGATCTTCCATGAAAATTCATGTGCCCAATAAAAAACAAAAAATAATCAAAATAAAATGACAAATTGTTTTGTTTATTAATGAATAGAAAATAGAAAACAATTACTTCAACTTATGTTTTTATTAAAAAATTTCAAAAATAAATGAAAGCAATTTTTTTTTTCTGCTAGAACAATACCCCATCTACCAAAGCAATGTAGTAAAAACTTACAATTACTTGCCACTATAGTCTTAGCTAAAAGTAACAATCTATGGCCACTAAAAGATTTCTTCAATGGTTTAATTCCTCAACTCATTCAATCTCTAAAACTTGTCATTTAAACTTGTAATAGAAAAAACATAATTATAGGTATATTTTTATTTTTATTTTCCAATTCTCCGTCCACTTGTATATTTTTATTTATTTTAAATTTTGATATTGTGATTTACTTGCAGAATCTCAGGAAGACAATTTTGAGCATCATTCTATGATAATAAATGTTGGAGAGGTGCTTAATTTTTCCTTTTTATATTTTCTTGTTTCCTTAATTAATTACTTGTTGCATGTTGCTACTATATAAACATTATGTTCATGTAATATTTACCATCTTATCTATTGTTCTTGAATGACTTCTATTTTATGTTACATATGAAAGTCATGTTTGGAAGAGTTTCTCAAATGTTAAAAGTGGTGTTTGGAGGTCAAATCTAGTTTTTCTAAGCAGTTAGAATCTTTAACCATAAGCCTCATACTTCTTAATATATATCCTTACTTTGAAAAGGCAAGGAGATTCATATTTTTCCTTAAACATTTTCTTATTCAATTAAAACTTTTAAAAATGTCATAATTATAGTTCTCTTTAATAAAAATATTTTAAAATACAACTCCCAAATATAAAAATTCAGTCATACTATAGTAGTATTAGTTTTACTTAAGTTAAACACTACCTCAAATAATATTGAGACATATTCTTCTATGGTAATAATTAAAAGTTGCCACAAACTTTTATTTGATATTTTGGTTACTTACAATGCCCCTATTGCAATTGATTGTTTAAATAACATATTGAAGACATTTCAAAGGAATAAGATTTTCATTTCTCTTGAATTATGATAGTAGGTATATATTAATCTAAATGACCTTGATTTGCATAAAATTATATGGTATTCTATGAATATAGACCAAAGTAAATTTGGGTATGGCAAATAAAACCTTGTGGTAGACTAATGCTGCTAAGATTCCCTATTTTATATATCAAGGTTAGTTTTGATTAGAGAAAAATGAAAATCACAAATAGATTCTCTCTAACATACATCTCTAAGTCTATTTGTAATATTTGGAAACATATTTAAAAAGTAAGAAAATGTGAAAAAAAAAAACAAATAATAATTTTCTTATGTTTGGATACTATAGAAAAAGAAATGAAAATGTACAAAGATTCTCTCTAAGATACATCTCTAAGTCTATTTGTAATATTTGGAAACAGATTTAAAAAGTAAGAAAATGTGAAAAAAAAAAAACAAATAATAATTTTCTTATGTTTGGATACTATAGAAAAAGAAATGAAAATGTACAAAGAAAAAAATGCCCAATAGTAGGGATGGGGTGCTAATGGAGAAATGCTAAAAGTCTTTTCTCCCCTTTTCCCTTAGAAAAAAACTAAAAGTGTGGTGGGGAAAGTGTATTTCTTATGAATCTTTCTTTCTCCTAACTTTTGAATGAATAGTAAAATAATTTTTTTCTTAATTTTTCTTTCCTTTTTTTCCCTTTAATTTTCTTTTCCCCAATGTGTCATAAAACAAAATATAGGGTAGATAGTTGCTACTTGTGTCTATTTGGGGAACCAAACCCTACAATGTTTTCAAAGCAAATATTATAAAAGGTATTAATATTATTCAATTGATGTGTTTGTGCATAGCATAATTGGTTTGTTTTCTATAGTTTCATCCAACTCCTTTCAAGCATTTTGGTTTTTGTTTGCTAATATATACATTGCTTAATACTAAATTTTTGAAGATCTTTGTTTTTGTTTTTATTTTTTATTTTTTACATTTTAGGATGTTGAAGAAAAAATCATGTCATACTTTAGAGAAGCCCCTCATTCAGGTATCATACTCTCAGCAAGAGGATCACTTAGTAGAGTAACACTGAATTTGAATTCTAGAAGAATTACTTATGAGGTTTGTGATCTTCTACTCTTTTTTCCTTTCTATACTCTTAAGCATGCAATAGTAATGAAATTCAACCTATTTGGTAAATCTTATGAATTACTAATTATTCAAAATAATAAGCAGTGACATTAGGAATATCATTTGATGCTATTTCTTGTTACTTAATTTGAAATAGAATGACATGATCATTTGGTACAACATTTTAACCCTCTAACTATTAAACAACATCTAGTGTGGTTTTGGTATTCAAGAATAAGAATGAGTAAAATAGGAAAGAAGGTGAATCGGAATACTATGTTGAAGAAAGGAATTAAAATCACCC
The DNA here is from genome assembly GCF_004353265.1 of Vitis riparia. Classification (NCBI taxonomy): domain Eukaryota; kingdom Viridiplantae; phylum Streptophyta; class Magnoliopsida; order Vitales; family Vitaceae; genus Vitis; species Vitis riparia. The sequence goes on from NC_048439.1 coordinate 20,437,807, forward strand.
CTATAATGACTTTTTATTCTTGTTCTCATTTCTAATAAGTAATCCAAATCGTAATAATGACCACTTTATATTCCTACATGCCAAAAGCATTCTATGTGTACTGTTACATATTAAAATAAATTAAATAAAAGAATGGTAACACTCTCAAGTAAATTAAAGGCTATTAAGATAGTTTTGCATATAAACTTCTAAGAGGAGATTTCAAAATTTACTTCTTTTTTAATTAAGTAGAAACCTTTTCTTTGCACTTCTTTCTCTTTTTTAAAAGGAAACCTTCAATAGAAATCATAGTTGCACCAAAAACACAAGTTTTTTTCATATTGGATTATGGATTACTTAGATAAGTGGAGTAGAGAAATATTTTTGTTCCACAGAAGGACCTTAAGATCCCCTTTTTTGTGTTGCTCACTTCTAAGTCCTACAATAAAAATATTAGCTTGATAATTACTTTCAATTGTTTCAAGCATAAGCTCATAGAATGGGATAGAGTATGCATCATCTCCTCTTCATACTTGGCTATAGAGGATCAATGAATGACCAAGAGACCTACAAATAAGATGACACACTTTATAGTTTGTGAGTATTCTAGCACATGAAAATATAGGAAAGAATTCAAGAAAAGGCAAAAATTCTCTACACCATGTAACTTAGGGTTACCTTTCATTTATAGAGAACACCTTATTACAATATAGATCTTCAAATCATTTTTAGATTAGCATTGCTTTTATTAGTTTAATCCCTATAGGGCTTTGTACATACATTGGGAAGTATTTGGATAAGGAGATTGTCAAGTTAGCTGAAGGATCATATTTTTTGTGCCCATGTCTTACATTCTAAATCTTTGCAGTTATGCCTACTTGGTGCTACAATATATTAATATTTTTTAGAGAAATTGACAAATATTTCATTACAAACATTCTAGCTAGTAGCTATTTAGAAGACTTGCTCCCTAAATTATTCTTATTTTTTCTAAAATATAATGTCAAGTACTTATGTTGTCTAAACTTGCTTGCATAATTATTCCCTTTAAGGATGAAAGATATTGACATATTAGATGTTTTATTATCCATATATTCTTTTTGCAGGCCATGTACAACATACTCTCACTTAAAAGAGGATATCAATTAGCAAATGCAAAGGACGAGCTCAAAGAAACCCATTACATGAATATTATATTAAGGACTGCTGATGGTACTCGAACACTTGGAGGTCCTGTGGCTGGATCACTAATTGCAGCAACTAATGTCCAGGTTTTCTTACTTCTGTATATATGATGGTTTGTGTAATAAACATAGATGCTAGTGTTTACTTAGAAAAAAAAAAACTGATAACTTGTTATCATTAGTTTCATGGATATATATTTAACAATTTACTAAAGAATGAATTCATGCTTTTCCTTGATGCTTCACAGGTAACTCTACTAAGGTTCAAGAGCTGCTAAGGTTTCCTCAGGAAGTGCCATCTCTTTCAGTTTTTAGGAGCAAGCTTTCAATTAGATAAACTACATTTTATTTTGAGAACCTATCTCTGTTATGAAAAAGAGCAAAAATAAATTGCTTAATTGAGTGGGATTTGGTAGACATGATAATACATTTTATGGCCTTGATTGATTTGAGTATAACTCATTGTTCCTTTGATAGAGTTTTATTTGAAAGTTAACTTTATATAAATTTTCTTTGGTATATATATAGTTTTATTATTTACATGAATTGAACAATTAAAAATCATAAGTCCAACTCTCTCTTCAAGTTTAGAAGCCAAAAAGAAACAAAAAAAAAAAAAAAAGACTTTTTTTTAATATAAATTTTGATTTTCTAAAGTACATATACTAATGAATTAATTCTAATATGCACATTTGATATTATGTCATGTAATTTTGCATAGGATGAAAGGAGACTTTCAACCTTTGATCTCTTGCTAGTAGTATGCCCACTAAATCTTGTAAGAGAAACATTTGAATATGTACAATTTAGGTGTTTGTAGAATATACTTTAATTTAGAATTTTCCCATAAGAAGATTTCACTTCAAATTAAAATGAATGGAAAAGGTAATTTAGGCTACATGAATTAATAATCAAGTTGTATTTGTAGTTTAACTAGTTCAATTACACATGGTTTATGGTCCTCTACAAAATCATTGCACTCTTAGTTAACTTCACAAGTTATTATCATGTTCATTTCTAAGTTCTTTAGTAGATAATAGTACATTATGTAAACCTCTTTACTAACATAAAAGAGTTTTTAAACAATCAAAAAGTTGCACTAAATGAGAAATAGATTTGAAAAAGTAACTTTAAGATCTTGATGTACTTGTCTTAAATCTAAATATTCATTCTACTAGAATCTAAGAGCCTTACCTTTTGCTATCAATATTCAAGTATCAATGTGTTGATTCTTAATAATGTAATGCATGACTACTAATTAAGGTGGACTATAAGTTCAAAATTTGAAATTATAAAAATGTTTATGTAGCCATTTGGATCTATAACTATCACTTGTGGGAGTTAAAAAATAGGATAAAATTCTACTAAGAAGATTGACAATAAGGGTGGTCATAGATCATGGGGGACCGAAGAGAAGAAAGAAGTGGAGTCTATTTCCACTGTCGTGGGGTAAAACTGTGTGTTTGGTGTGGGAGTAATAGTAGAAGTAATGTTGCAAAGACCCTATGGAGTAAGGGGATTGGTAAGTCTCCGATTCAGTAGGCATCTTTGGAGGAGTAGCAAGATGAGCTCTGGCTGACTGTCGATGAGAGTTTGCATTCTGCCGCTTGCGAGAGTATGCAATCATGTGACCTGACTCCTTGCAATAGTGGCATATGATCTTGGACATGTCTGATTGGCCTGATACACCAGTAGAGCTTCCAGATTGAAGATTTTGACCATAGGGCCTTGAAGCCCCAAAGCATGTTCAGCTGCAAGAGCCTGGTCTAAAGCACCCTAAGTAATATAAGCAAATCAACTTATATTTTTGTTAAGAGCCTAGAGTTAGTGTGCACTATAGATAGAAAAATGAGATATGTTTTGGTATTTGAAAATTGAAAAGCATATTTTTCATTAATATATATATATAATGAAAATGCATCTTTTGAAGCAATTATTAGAAACAATTTGAAATTGGATTTCCCTATGTGGTAGGTTGGCAGGTTAAACCTTTAACCCAAAAAGGAACCCTCTTAACCAAAAAATATATATATATTTCATCCCTAAAATTAATTATTTTCAATGAAACCCAAAATTTGTTGTAGAATTACTCTTATCACAAAACTTTTCATGACAAAATATGACTTCTCTCTAATAATACAACTTTAGTGATAAAAATCATACTGACATTTCCTCTAATAATACAATTTTGGTGAGAAAAATTATATTTGTCTTTAAAACTGTTTACTCTTGCTGAAGTTTTGAATTTGGCATCATATATTGGCTATCCTATGAAACTTTCACAATGAAAATGGCATCATATATTGCAAAGTCCCTAATGAAATTTGACCCCCTGAAAGAAAAAATGTTTCATTTTGTTCCCATAAACTATTTGGTGATGATATCCGGTGACAAAGTCTCAAACTCATTTTCAAAATGGATTATTATTCAAAAATGCTAAACTAGTATCAAAATGACACTTTTGTAAAACTTTTTTACGAAAAAATATAACACCAGTCCTAAATAAATTTTGGAACAAAAATAAAAAATAAAAATTTGTATCATAAATTTTTTTCCCAAGAACTATTCGGTGACAATATTTTAGTAACAAATTCCTAATTAAACTCATCTTTAAAAAGAATTATCATCAAAGAAAACCAATCCTACTTGCTGAATGACTTTTCCAATCTGTTTAAATGGATGGAACTCCTGCTATGAACAACTTTATTGGATAGAGTTGAGCTTCTTAATTTCATGATCTTATTGTCGAAACCACTTATAATGTAAAGGATAGTTGGTTAAATGATGTTCCCATAGAAGCTTGAAGTAGATTTATAGCCAACAAAATAAAAAAAAGGCAAGCAATGGTAACTAACCTTTGTGATCTATAACAAAAAATGAACATACATATGTAGGTTTATGTGAAACTTATGAGCACTATAATCATTAAATAAGGTAGATATCAAATTTATCAGCACTATACTCCATAAATAAGGAAATCATGTATTTACATCCAAGAACTCTCAAACAATTGTAGAAAGGAGTTTTGTTTAAAACTTCTTATAGGCAAATGAATCCTCAAAATTGAGGAAGCTAACTATAAACTCATATTTTGTATACATGCATTCCCAATCTAAACGAGACTCTTTCTATTAGAAAATTGTCTTAATTTATTTTTGAAAATTTGTTTTTGGACTCTTATTTTATTTTATTTCATTTTATTTTTAAAAGGGGAAATTTTTTTTAAAAATGAACCCTAAAATACTCCAATGATGGGACGATGAGACTATGGTTGCAAATCAAGATCAAGTTTAAGGGCTATGTTACTTATTATGAGGACATGAGACCCCCCTCTAAGCATGAGCTAAACTTGGTCTCTACTAACAAGTTGAAGGAATTAATAACTAATTAATTTAGATCACATAGAGAGTCAACGTTGGATGATGATAAATGTACAACACAAAATATATACAATGACATGAGATATGGCAGATTATATATTTTATTTCCTATGATTTACAAAAATTAGTCTTGATGAATTATTAATTAAAAAGAATTATTTTTTCGAAGTAAAAAGTAATTTAGAAAATCAAATTTTATTACAATAAATAATTTTTACAAAAATTTAGTCACTAAAATACATAATTTGATTCAAATTATTTATTTATATTTTGGTCCAAATAAAATTCTTATACAAATGTCACAAAACAATTTACACAATTTACCTGAGAAAAGAAAAAAATTATCTTATTTGATTCAAAAAAAAAAAATTATGAATTTATAAATCAAACCATTATTTACAAAGAAAATAAATAAGGTTGAAAATACAGTGCAACAAAAATAATAAACAAATTTGATTATTTGAATTTATTATTACTATTATTATTTAAAAAACATTTTTTAAAAAAATAATTTCATACAACAATTTAATAGGCAAGCATGATTTACTAGAAAATATAACATTTTTATTTTTATATGATTCAATATCTTATGCAACTTTAAAAAATAAAATTATTTGTAATGAATTGAGTCATTTATACATAAATATCAAATTATATTGCAACCCAAGAATACTAATTCAGCTTCCAAACTCCAATCCGTCCATTTATCTCATTCAAATTTATTCAATGTTCAATTTCAATATCAATAGTACACATGAACAAAATATTAAATACAAAATAATAATAAAATAGAAAACAATAAAATCAAATCAAATAACACAAAAGATATAGAACAAAAGAATACAAGAAGAAAATAATATTCTGCCTAGAAAATTGGATTGTGAAATATGGTTTGCTCTTCGTCTTGAATTTTGCTTCCCTCCAACCATAAAAAATAAAAATGTCTACCTTTCTACCCAAGAAAAATCACATGCGGCCTCCTTCCTCCAATCTATTTTGAATTTCAAATCTTCTTCCTTTTCTTTCTTCCAATTTATCTCTAATTTATTTTTCCTTAGCCCAATAAAAAATTTGAAATGCCCTTAATCTTCTCTAGTTTCCTTTTCTAAATTCCAACTTTCCCTCCTCTACTTCCCATACATGATCTTTATTTTTAATTTCAAATCCTCTTCCTTCTCAATCCTTTTTTTTTTTTTTTTCATTTTTTAAATGAATAGATTTACATTGTGTGGTCCTAGACAAACTTGGAAGTAATGCCCTTCTTTAGTGGAGTTCATGAGTGAGCTAAAAATTATATATCCACAAATAAAATGAAGTGGACTTACCTAAGAACAAAAGAAAGATAATTGAATATTTGTCCCTGGGACCGTCCATTGAAAACTCTAAAACATGAACTGAAGGATCATCTAGATTAAGGCATCAGATGGGGCTCAAGGGAGGTAGACTTGTGTCGACAGATCAAATCTAATAGCTAGGATGGCTATCATGATAAAAAGCGCATGAAACTAAAGGGAAAGCTCTGCTATGGTAGCAAAACTATGAGATGGTCACAATAAATAAAATCAACAAGGAAACAACCTAAATATATGATGATCGAAATCGCTAAGGGGCAAAAATGGGGATAAGACAAAGACTAAGATGTGGCCAAAATGACCAAGATCAGAAGTGAAATAAACTAAACTTATGGTGCAGTCACAATGACAAAAATGTGACTCAATAGATATAACTAAAGGAAATGTCAAATGTGGATGCATGGACCTCGTCTACTAAGAATGAATCAAAAGCAAGAGATATGGTCACATGATCGAAATTACTAGGAAGTAAATTAAGACTCCATTAGGGAAAGTTGGAAACAAGAAATGCAATAGCCATTTACATTATCACAAGAAAAATCATGTGCATGTTCATTAATCTTAGGATATAATACTTCAACAATGTTTAAGCCATCATGACTCTCACTTAAGTTATTTGACTCATCACCCTCCTACTTGGAGTGACTCCAAGTTACTTGCATGGCCTTTTAATATTCCTTTTGGGGTTACAACCATCAACAATAATATGTTCTTTGGCACCATGGTTAAAACATTTAACTTAACTTATTTGAACCTCTTTCTTATCCATTTTCCTAAGAAAGATTTTTCCTTTTTACAATCTTCCTTCGAAAATTTCTTTTGTAGTTTGTTTTCTTGTTTTTTTAGGAACATGGCTACCTTAACACTAGTTTGCACAAGTTCACTTTCATACATAGATTTTTTTTCCTTCTTAGAAGCTTTGAGGGCCATATATTTAGGATTCTTAAAAATAGGAAGAGACATCTCAAAAGTTTAAACAGATCCCACCAATTCATTTACAAAGACAGTCAACATTTTTACTCTTCTATGGCCCTAAACTTAGGTTTGGATCTTTCTGGGAGAGAGCTTAATATTTTTTTACACAAATTTGGGTTCAAGGATGTTTTAAAAAACCCATGTTTATCATAAAAATTAGAGAAGCTTTCATCCTTCTTCATCCTTATGCTTTCAAAACCCATGTCAGAGTTTAGTACTAGAGTTTTGGAAAAATTCACAATAGACGTGCCCATGCATGATAGTTATAATGTCTCATGCTTCTTTAGTATATTTACATATTGTTATCCTATGAGACTCATTAGGACTTACTGATTAATGTCATATTTTGCATAAAATTAGGGGCAATGATCACTTCTAAAGCTTGATTTTAGCATTAAAAGTGCCCTTCAACTAGGCAATTGTATGTTACAGTGTATGTGTCTATGTCTAGTTTTCTTATATTTTCTTTAAGTTTGTGACATTTCAATTGAATTCCATGATTAATGATGGCCTTGAGATCCTCTCGAGACTCCCCAAACGTAAGGGTGAGGTGTGAATGAACCTAGGATTTCAGGTTGTAAGGAGCTCATAAGTGTTGTCCCTATTTGAACGAAAAAATGTTTTGAAAAGGTTAAAGGGGCTAGAGGTGTCCAAACAAGCTTAAACAAATTTTATTAGATTTCTAACTTCTTAAACTTAAATTTGACCAAGTTTCAGATTTATTAAAAATCATTTGACTAGGACACTAACTAGATAAAAAAAAAAAAAAAAAGGAAGTTCCAACACATAAAGGCAACACCAAGGGCCTTAAAAGGGCCTCAACACCTGTTGCTACCCTTTTGGTATTAAAACTCATGTGACTGGAGTATTGAGAGACATTTTCATTAAAAATGGGCTTAGCCATTCATCGAGACTAACTCCAACCCAGTCTTGAGCCCTTAGTTTCTATGAGGAGAAGCCTCCATGTAGGGAAACTTAGGGCTAGCTTAGGAATAATATAAAAGAAAATTTTGGCAGCCATTTAGGGGTTTAAATTACCTTCATTTTGGGGTTGATCATAAGGAAATCAGAGATTCAAAAGAAGAGATCTTAAAATCTTAGTTCATCTTACATTTTTTAATTTTGCTAGTTCATATTTTAGATTGTTTTTATGGATCTAGCTTGAATTGTTTTACATTAAGAGCATGATTGAATCGTTCAATTTCTTGTTCTGTTTATCATTCTTTCAATTTAATTTTCTCTCAATGAATTATGAGTAGTCACTTATGTTATGATAAAGCCTTTAAAAGATGACATGATGTAACAAATTTGGAGTTTATTACTTATTTAATAAAGTTCCAATAACACTTTAATTTATCCTTATTCCATGCATTATACCTTATAAGTATTCTAGTCTGCATATCTTACATTGTATATAGGTGATTTGAGTGCATTAGGAGTTGTAAAAAAGATTCAAGTCATGGGTTTCTTTCAAGTATATGACTTGTTCATAGTTGGTTCATGGACTTAGGCAATCCATTTTGAAGTTGTAGTGCACTACCTCTTAATTTGAGGGATGACTAGTCTTAGCCATTAGGATGAGTTTCTCATAGTGAGTGCACTAGTGTGTATGCTTACACATTGGATAGGACCTACAATAAGTCATGACATAAGGCTACCGGGTAGTTATGACATCACCAAACTGTTATGTTACATTGTCTCTCAACCTTGAAAGAATACTATGCTCGCGTCAAAGTTAGTAGTAGATTTGATCTACAAATGGGATCTTAAAGTAGTCATATATTCCCTATTCATTGGGTCACTACTAATGGATGTCGGTAGCAATGAATATTCTCAATGGAGACACCATAACAGCTAATGAGATTGAGGTAGTGTGTCTCGTTGAGTGATCCTAAGGAGGTCTAAACTATGATTATATTAGTTCCTTAAATAGAGTTTAACATAAGTTCTTTGTGAACTAGGATATATCAATTGATCACACTATAGGAGGATATGGGACTCCAAGATAATAGAGGTAATCTTTAGAGGTTGATAGATTTCACCTTGTTTGATTATAGACACTAGTTCATTGGGAGATTGTATACAATGAATAGTAATCACAAACTTAAGCACTTATTGTCTCATTGTTATTTACATATCTATGATGAAATATTAAATCAACTCCCAAATTGAATTTTGAGGGAGCCAATATTATCCAATGGGTCCTAATGGTCCTTGCTCAAGCTTATATACTCTAATGACACGATTTATGAGGATTAGATTGGCTTTTCGTTTACTTATGTGCATAAAGGTGTTTTGGTAGTTTTACAAGATTGCACAAGGGTTAGTGAATGACATCTTTGGACTAGGCTAATTGATTAATTAGATAACCTTATTAATTAGTTTAATTAATCAATTAGAACCCAAATAGATTAAGTGACTTAAACCATAGTGGACTCAAGTCACTTAAGTAGAGTAGGAACCTTATAAATAGCCCCTTAGGGGTTAAGGTTTCTAGCTTCTTCCATTCATTCTCTATTTTCTAAAAAGAAAGCCCCCTAGCATGCACCCTCCAAACTTTCATTGTTTGAGTACCAAGCTTTAAGGTTGATTCATCGAGTAGAAGATCGTTGATGTACAAGACTTCTAGTAACTTTGATTTTGTACTTAATTGAAAGGAAATGATTTGGGAAACCATAAAGAAAATCCAAAAGAATAAATGAAGAAAAAAAAAAAGGGGGGGGGGGGGGGGGGGGGGGGGGTGGGTTAGGGGGAGGGGAGGAAGGACATGGAAGGGTTAGGGGGTTTAGCAAGTGTAAAAGAATTGAAGAAAGTAAGAGTGCCAATAAAACATGAAAGGCCTATGACCATAAAGTTCCAAACTCCCTTAAAAAATAAAATTAAAAAAGGTAAGAAATTAACAAAAGAGAAGGGAAATTGAGGAAAATGATTGGGGCTAGGGTTTGATGGGTGTGATAAGTATGAAGAACTTGAAGCAAGTGAAGATATTTTTTCTTTTTCCAACTTTTTTTTAAAGGAAAAAGGAAGAGAAATGTTAAATGTATCCTAAAACTTTTTCTACATCTACCCATTTTTTTAATAAAAACTTATATGTGAAATGTTCAAAATATTTTTTCAACCTCTCTATGTCTACCCATCCAGAACTTTATTTCTCTTTTATTTTCACTTTTTTCCTCTTTGCCTCCTTTTCTTTACTTTTGTTTTATCTTCTTCCTCAATTTTTTCACACTAAAAAAATTATGGGGCGTGTGACCAAGCTACAAACCCTAACCACCAAACGCTGCCCTAGAGGAATAAAGAAAATGAAAGGAAAAAAGAGAGAGAAAATGGAGAAAAAAAATAAGATTAAGGTTTTGGATATGTGGATGTGGAAAGTTGAATAAGAAGGTGTTTTTATGATTCATATTTAAATTTTATTTTATTTTTTTTTTAAAAAAAGGAGAAATTGGGTAGATGTATAGATAATTGGGTGTATTTAACAATTCTCAAGAAAGAAATTAGTTAGATAAATTAGTGAATATCCTTGTCTTTGCTTGCTCTACTAATTTATCCAACAAGAGATTTGACTTAACATTCCAAATTTATAAAGTTACTATGTCAATTGAAGTTTTTGCAGGATTTTATTAGAACCCATTTTTCCTTTCCTTTATACCTACTAATTTCATTTATTTTTATACATATAAAAGGACATGAATTACCCATCTACCTTTATCTTTTTCCTCCACCAAAATTGACCCTTCCCTTCACTCTTTTTCCCTTCTACACTTACTTTTTTCTCTTTTTGCCTTAACCCTTCTTTCCCACTTTGAAATTAAGAAATAAAAAATGAAGAGAAAAGAGGGTTTCTCCTCCTCTCTCATCTTCATTTGTTGGTAGTGGTAGTGGTTGTTGTTTCTTGTTTTTCTCCAAGAATTATTTATGAATAGACATGTACTTCATAGTGAAAAGTTGACCTTTTACTAAAAAATTTGTAGCCAAAGTTAAGACAAACTTTTTGCCATGATTAGTCGACAAAAGTTAATTGCAATGACCCATATAAATTGTATTACAAAAAAATTATTGAAAATTATTTGTCATGAATAGGTGTTGTGGCTCAATATAACTTTGTTTTTTTTTTTTTTTTTTTTTTGTGAAGCCAAGATTGACAGTAAAATGTTCTAAGAAAATGTTTGTCTATGAGTACCTGATATCTAAATGAAACTTTACACTACAAATGGAAAAAATATGGGGAAAATGGAGAACATTTATTTGTCATAAATAGAATTTTGATAAACTATGAATATATAGGTAATCTATGGAAAAAAATTATAAAAACTATTTCCCTCAAATAATTATTATGCTACATGTATGTGACTCGCTCCTCATCACAAACAATCATCATTAAAGAAATGAATTTTTTTTCATAAAAAATGAAAATCATTACAAGGGTTCCCTTATTGTAGTGAGAAAGGCATATTAATATTATCTTTGATTTTGGAAAGTTTAGGGAAAAAATAAAAAAATAAAAATATAAGGAAAAGTTTAAAAAAAAATGCAAGAGTAGAATACACTTTTCTTAAAACTTTCTTCATTTTATTATTAGAAAAATAAAGAGGAAATTTTTTTACATTTTCCACTTATTTTCCATAACACTTTTTTTCTTACTTTTTCTCATGATATTCAAACATAATAAAAATAGTTTTCTTAGAATGTGTTTCCTTTCTTAGTATTTTCAAAGAACTAAACATGACATAAAACTCTTCTATCCTTTTCTATGCTGTTGTAACAAGAGAGTATTATAATTGGTACTCCATGTTTAACATTTATTAAGTACTATTTGTTAATGATTTGTTCATGTTCTATTTAAACAAAATAAAACTAAACAATAGAGATATAACACTAGTCTCTCTTTGTTTATGTTTGGTTTCTAAAAAATGCTAAGAAAGAAAATAAAATATTAAAGAAAAATCATTTTTTTTTTCATGTTTGAATATGATAAAAATAAAGTAAGGAAAAAAATACTATGGAAAATATGAGGAAAATGCTAAGATATTTTTCTCCTTATTTTCCTTAACAAAAGATGGAGACTTTTTTCTTACCTTTTCCCATGATATCCAAGTATATAAAAGAAAAATTATATTTTCAAAAAACTAAACATGACAAAAAAATTCTTTCATCCCTTTTGATGTTTTTGTAATAAGAGGGTATTATAATTGCTATACCATGTATAACATTTATTATGTACAACTTATTGATGACTTGTTCATGTTTTATTCAAACAAAATAAAACTAAACAATATAAATGACCCCAAAATTTCTCTTTGCATATGGTTGGTTCCTAAAAAATGCCAAGAAAGGAAAAATAATTAAAAGAATAACTTTCTCATGTTCGAATACCATAAAAACAAAGTAAGAAAAAAAAAATACTAAGGAAAATATGAGGAAAATGATAAAACATTTTTCTCCTTATTTTCCATAACAAAAGGTGGAGACTCTTTTCCTTCTTTTATTTTCCCATGATATCCAAGTATATGAGAAATAATTTTTCTAGGATTTCGAGGAATTAAATATAATGTAAAAGTCATTTAATCTCTTTTAATGTTTTTGTAATGAGAGGGTATGATAATTGGCATAACATATATAAAATTTATCATGTACAACTTGTTGGATGACTTGTTGTCCTAATAACAAAAATAAAAACAAATTGAACAATGGAGAAGACATCAGTCTCCCTTTATCTTGGGCTATGTTTATGCTCCATAGAAAATGCTAAGAAAAAGGAGGAGAGAGGGGGAGGGGGAGAATACTAAGGAAAAGCGAGGAAAGTGCTAAAATATTTTTAAATAAATTTTTCCTCAATTTTTCACAACTAACCTAACCAGAGAAAAATTTTACAATATTTCTTTATTATTTTATATCCTCATTTTTTTCTCTTTTTTTTCTTTCCTTGAAATTTTTGGCAACCAATCAAAGACCTTATATTTTCATAATAACAATTTATTCATTATTATTTTCAATATATATATTGGTGCACATTTAACTTCGTAGCTTCTAATAGTCTTAACCAAATATAAAGTCAAACAATCACTATGTTTTCATGACAAGCACCTATTTACTACCATGATAATATTTTTTGTGAAATTTATTATACAACTTTGCTCAATCATAATGAATTGTATGGATGAAAAGTATAAGACAAGTATGTTGTCTCTCTTGAATTATTATTTTTTTCATGATAAGAATGTACTTACTACTATTGTCTTATTTTGAATGAAAATCATTGAGTGAAAATTAAATAGAAACTCACTATTCTACCTAGTTAATGAAATAAATATGACAAAAAAAATAATAAAGTTCAATGTACCTCTCTAGGGGTATTTTTGGATTCATTTTATTTTCAATTTATTATTATGATTGGATTCTAATTAGAAAAGAGAATAAGAAGAGAGAGTTTAATATGGGGGAAATGGTAAAGGATTTTTATTCCTCACTTTCACTTGGTATTCTTTATCCACCCTAATTCCTATTTCAACATATATTCCCCTATAACAAACATACCTTCAATATTTTTATCATAAGATGTAATTATTAGTATTACATTTTATATAAATTTATAATGTTGAACTTTATTGGATCAATATCCTATCAAAACAAAATAAAATAGAAGAAAAGCATATACATAAATTTCCCTGCATCTTCCTCAACCTATCTCTCTCTCCCTCTCCTTGTCCCTTGTGATTTAGTACAATTTTCTTAACACAATAGAAGGAGAAGACATGGAATTGGTCTCTATTGAGAGTGATGAAGCTCAATATAAGCCCAAACCTCAAGAAATAGAAAGGGCACAAACACAACCAGAGAAGTATCTCAATGACTTCGTTAGTAGTCCAATACTACCATTTCAATTGGGCAATTTGACATCAATCTTCCCTATTGGTAAAACTCTTTCCTTTGACTTATTGGTTTTCTTAAAGATGCTTATTTTTTTTAATTGATGATAAGATCTAAATTCAATTTCTTTAATCAATCTTTGATCTTGACATTTGATTATCACACACAACATTGTTAGCTAATCCATAACTATTTGTATTGTATCAATACATGTTTTAGAGTTTCTTGAGGAGTTGTTCTTAAATGTTTACAAGCATTTTCTATCGCTTTAACATTTGACGCACACACACAACATTGTTAGGCAAGTGATAACTATTTGTGTTGGGGTCGATTTATGTGTTAAAGTTTATTGAGGAGTTCTTCTTGAATGTTTACAAGTATTTTATAATGCTTTGACGTTTGATGCACACACACAACATTGTTAGCCAATAGATAACTATTTGTATTGGTTCAATGTATGCTTTAGAGTTTATCGAGGAATTCTTCTTGAAGGTTTACAACTATTTCCTAATGCTTGGAAGTATTTTTCTTACAAAAGTTTAAAAATATAGAGTCACTTGAAATGAATTTTGGATTAGAACTTGACAAGTCATTCTCCATAAATCATTTCTTATATATGTATCTCATTACAAAAAACACTTTCAAAGTGAACTTAAAGTTTGTGTTCAAATACCAAGTAATTCTTCATTGTTTTTTATGGGAGTGCTATCAACAAAAGTACTATAAGTGAAAAAGTTCTTTTGTAAGAATCACTCCCAAACAAACTCTTGATTATCAGGTGGCATGTATTTTGATATCAAATCCTTCAATGAGATTTTTGACAAATTGGTTTAATTAATCAATACCAATTGGTATTACAAATTATTTAGGGTCTTTCTTGTATTGAATAGGAATATAAATATATATAATTGACTTGTATAATTTAAAAATGTTTAGGTTGAGAGTTGAAAGGTAAAAAGATATTGTGGCCCAAATTTATTAATTGTTGAGGCTGAAAGTTGAAATTAATAAGCTATTAGATAGATCAAAATTTCTCAAAAATATAAAAAAATTTGTTTTAAAAATATTAAAATATAAGTTGTATATGAAACATGTTTGGTAGATATATTTTAAAATGATTCATAATTTTTTTTTCTTAAAAATGAATTATTTTTTGTAGAAAACATCAATATATTAGTTTTTGTGTTTTAAAAATCCAAGTACTTCATACTTAAAAAAGTTATTTATAACCCTTTCGAATATAGTCATTTTTGTCTAACCTAAGTGCAAGTAATGTAACACTAAGGTTATGTAGGCTTTATGGGTCAAATTTCATGTTTCCTCAATAACTAAGAAGACTTAAAAGGGAAAAAAAAAACATGCATACACATACAAAGATAACTAAAAAATTGCAAAAACAAATTAAGTATTTGATGGAACATATCAGTAACAAAAAAAAAATAGACAAAAGAATAATCAACATGAGTTACCTTAAGCATTAGCCTAGGCAAATTCAAATAAAGTTTGGGCTAACATTTTTCAACCAAGTAGGTAAATTGTTAACCAAATTGATTTTCTTTGGCCAAAAGGTGGGAATGGTATAACCTCACAAAGTTGCACCTAAAAAATAGTCCCAATCAAAATAGTAAAACTAATTCACTATATGTTTGTCTATCACTAAATCTTTCTTTGCATATGGAATAAAAAAAGACCATAGTTGTCCTCTCAATTTTTTTCTTTAATTTTTCCTTTACCATGTTTCCTCCATGTTAGTAGCTTCACTTTTTATTCTTAAGTTATCAAAAGCCACAATATTAGAAATTTCAAATTATATCCTTGGTAAAGTAGCTTTCTTAATTCTATATGAGAGTTGACATGATGAGAAAAGTAAATAGAACAATATTTCATCCTAGTTAAATAATATTATATATTTCAAAACCATCACTATTGCCTCTCATCTTCAATGAAATAAAAAGGGTAACATAATTCCCACTTGATCTCATACCATGCACCATGATATCATACAATTTTACTTAATTTGGTAGCTATAAGATAGCCTACTTGACTTTAACCTATTTTACTTTATAGGTCCTTGCCATCAAGCTTATATATACATCTCAAAATAAGGCTATATGAACTTTATATTATCAATGAAAGTTCATATTCTATAAAGAAGGTTATGGAATAAGCTATGTTCATTCCACACAAATAACTTGCTACCTCCTAATAATACTAAATGTTAGTAGATCAAGCATGAAATATTTATTATTCGCAAAGTTTCATATTCCAATATAAATTTCTTAATCCAAACACTCAAATAAGCTATCTCTTAGTCCAAAACCAATGAGTAAGAAGTTTGTAGTTGTCCTTTTAAGTCTATGTTATGAAACCAATGGTTCTTATAAAGTATTAAATAAAGAAAAAAATGTTACAAAAAATAATGTTGTTGCTTGAAGTTCAATATGTTTTCCTCTCATTCTATTCATTTCAATTACTTTGCTTGTAGTAATCTTTCCTAAGATGTCATATGGTGGTTTGATTGTGTCCAGGGCATTAGTCATCTAATCTTAAAACCAAATGGCTTCAAGTGAGGTTAACCAAAACCTATTTATCTAACCTATATAATATTCATCTTGAGACATCCCACACATTCATTGCATTCTCAATCTTAAGGATGAGTTGCATACCTAATATTCCCTCTCCCAACATGATGCTCTTGCGACTTGAACACCATGACTTGACAATAATAAATTAATTGATGCCATTGAGGAATTGGTTATACCCTTTTATGGAATTCTATATCACACTCATCCTATGGCATTCACACTCATATCAAGGTATCCACACCCATCTCCATGTTAATTTCTTTTCACGAGTAGCATTGTTGCATACCTAATAAGTCTTAGCTATCATCTAATACATATACATATATATAGAAATGTAAAAACATTTTATGGTTATTCAAATTTAAATCTTTGGCAAAAATACAATGCTTTCAATTGAAAGGTGGGACAAGTTTGCTTGCCTAGTTGGATATGATTTGGATAAATGGTATAAAGAATGGTTGTCACTATGATGAGTTTACAAAATTAGAGTCCAACATTCAATCACTTAAGTCATGAATGAGTGGTGAAAAGAATAGTGAGTTGTCACATGGAGACATGTAATGGAGTTGCAAACAAATCAAGCTTTGAAGAACTCTTTCAAATATACCCTTTACTTTGGAATCATAATTTAAATTTATATCATAAGATGATAACGACTTTAAATTTCTACATCATTCCTTTTGAAATTTACTATAAAAAAAAATTTAGTAGAAAAAATTATATTTGAAATAATAGAGCTTTGAATTCTTAACATTATTATAGATCAATTTGAATAGTATGTTTTCAATCAAATATGGCATATATTTCTTCTATTGATTTATTTAAGGCATCTACATACTTATTTTTTTCTATACAATTTCATTGTTATTTTCTTTAACTTTCTAACTAAGGTTGTGATATCAACTTGAGAGTCAACTATTGTTCATACCATCTAATTGTACCTATTTTTCTATACAATTTCAATTTTCCTTAGTCATACCCATATTGTAGTTATAATAAAGAGTTCCATGTCCTTTTCTCTAATAAGTTATGCATTACCAACTTACATGTCATAAAAACTTAATTCTCTATCAATATATTAGCCTTAGCTTTACTCAAAACATTTTATTTTAGTTCAAATAAATTTTTTTATGTATAGCTAAATTAGATCTTCCACAAAAAATCATATACCCATAGAAAAAAAAATATTTTTAAAAAATTGTTTTATTTATTAATCAATTGAAAGGAGAAAATGATCACTTTTACTTGTGTCATTTTCTTTACTAAAATTTTCCAAAAATAAATGAAAGCATTTTTTTTCTTTTTTATCAAAACAATAACCCATAGGCCAAAGTAGTGAAGTAAAAAGTTACAATTACCTACCATTATAACAATCTATGGTAGATCAATGATTTCTTCAACTTATTCAATCCCTAAAACTTGTCATTTAACCTTGTAATAGCAAAAACATAACTAGAGGTATATTTTTATTTTAATATTCTAATTCTCCACTTATATATATATATATATATATATATATATATATATATATATTGAATTTTGATATTGTGATTTACTTGCAGAATCTCAAGGAGACAATTTTATGCATCATTCTATGATAATAAATGTTGGAGAGGTGCTTGATTTTTCCTTTTATCTTTTCTCATTTCCCTAATTAATTACTTATGCATGTTGCTACTATATATACATGAACATATCTATTCTTCTTGAATGAATTCTATTTTATGTTACATATGGAAGTCCTATTTGGAAGAGTTAATTCTTAAACGCTAAAAGTAGTGTTTGGAGGTCAAACAATAAGCCTTAACCATAAGCCTCATACTTCTTAATATATATCCATACTTTGAAATCCCTTAAACATTTTTTATTTAATTAAAACTTTTAAAAATGTCATAATTATCATTCTCTTTAATAAAAAAATTTTAAAATACAACTCCCAAATATAAAAATTTAGAGGTACTACTATAGTATTATTTTTACTTAAACACTATCTTAAATAATGCTGAGACATATTCTTCTATGGTATTAATTAAAAGTTATCACGAACTTTTATTTGATATTTTGGTTTCTTACCATGCCCCTATTGCAATTGATGGTTTAAATAGCATATTGAAGACATTTCAAATGAATAAGATTTTCATTTCTCTTGAATTATGATAGTAGGTATATATATATTAATCTAAATGACTAATTTGCATACAATTATATGGTATTCCTTGAATATAGGCGAAAGTAAATTTGGGTATGACAAATAAAACCTAGCTTGTGGTAGACTAATACTACCAAGATTCCCACAAGGTTCGTTTTGATTAGAGAAAAATGAAAAATCACAAAAAGATTCTCTCTAATATACATCTCTAAGTCTATGTTTAACATTTGGAAACAGATTTAATAGTAAAAAAAATGTGAAAAAAATAACAATTTTCTTATGTTTGGATACTATGGAAAAAGAAATGAAAAAATACGAAGAAATGCTACTTGTGTCTATTTAGGGAACCAAACCCTACAATCTTTTCAAAAAAAATACTCTATAAGATATTAGTATATTACTCTACTGATGTGTTTATGCATAACACAATTGTTTTGTTTTCTATAGTTTCACCCAACTCTTTTTCAACCATTTTGATTTTTGTTTGCTAATATATAAATTGTTAAATACTAAATTGTTTAAAGATCTTTTTTTTCTTTCTCTTTTTTTTTTTTTTTAATATGTTGGGATGTCAATGAAAAAATCATGTCATACTTTAAGAAGCCCCTTATTCAAGTATCTTACTCTCAGCAAGCGGATCGCTTAGTAAAGTAGCACTGAATCTGAGTTCTAAAAGAATTACTTATGAGGTTTGTGATGCTTCTACTCTTTTCCCCCTTTTATTTTATTTTTTCCTTTCTCTGCTCTAAGCATGCAATAGTAATGAAATTCAGCTTATTTGGTAAACCTTATGAATTACTAATTATTCAATATAATAAGTAGTGACATTAGGAATATCATTTGATGCTATATATAGTTTCATCTTATTTCTTGTTAATTAATTTTGAAATAGAATGATCATGACATGATCATTTGGTACAACGTTTTGACTCTCTAACTATTGGACAAGTTCTAGTGTGGTTTTGGTATTCAAGAATAAGAATGAGTAGAAATAGGAAAGGAGAATTGGAATACTATTTTGAAGAAAGGAATTAAATTCATCCCTATAATAATAAGTAGTCCAAATGCAACATTGACCACTTTATATTCCTACATACCAAAAGCACTATCTGTGTAATTACATATTAGAACATGTTAAATAAAATAATAGAAACACTCTCAAGTAAATTAAAGATTATTAAGATGGTTTTACATATAAACTTCGGAGAAGAGATTTCAAAATTTACCTATTTTTTAATTAAGTAGAAACCTTTTCTTTGCACTTTTTTTTCTTTTCGAAGGGGACCTTGAAAAGAAATCATAATTGCACCAAAAAAATAATTTTTTTTCATATTGGACTATGAATTACTTATTAAGTAGAGTAGAGAAATTTTTTTTGTTGCACGGAAGGATCTCAAAATCCACTTTTTTTTTTTTTTTTTTATGTTGCTCACTTCTAAGTCCTATAATAAAAAAATTAACCTGAGAATTAATTTCAAGTGTTTCAACCATGAGCTCATAGATTGGGATAGAGTATGTGTCGTTTCCTCCTCATACATACTTAGCGATAGAGAATCAATAAGTGATCAAGATGTTGGGTTTTTCCTCATGTGGAAGGCCCAAATTAAGAACCCAAAATTTAAGGCCTCTTAGGCCTTTATATAAAAGGGTTAGAAGAAGAATCCTTTTTCTTCTTTTTCTTCTTCTTCCAATTTTTTTTACAGCCACCGGAGGTAGAAGAAAAAAAGAGTAAAATGAGAAAAGAGAGAGAAGGGGAGAACCACCATTTTTTAAGTTAAAGAGAAAAGCTCAGTTTTTCTTCACTGTCCAGATTTCATCAAAGATTCGATTTTACTTCGTCTGTGGGCCGATCGACTTGAAATTTGGTGGAGAGGTTCGTGACTCATTGATCTTCAATCTGAACGGTGAAGATCGAATTTGGAGTTCTGAACAGTCGTCTTTCAGTACGAGAACAAAGCTTCTGTTTTGGTGAGTTTTCTATCCGGATAGTTTTGATCATGAGCTCCGATCAAGGTTAATCTGTGGTTCGATTGAGCTTATTTTTGGTAAGCACATTCAAAACTTATTGATCTTCATTCTAACGGTGGAGATTGGATTTGGAGTTCAGAACAGTTATATTTCAGTTTGAGAACAGTGGCTGTGTTTGGTGATATTTCTCCATTGTCTTTATGCGAAGTTGTTGAAATTGTCAAGATTAATTTGTCTTGAGTTATGGTTGATGCATGCCTCTAGTTTTATCTAGAGAGAATTGTGTAACCCATTGATTATATTAGTGGAGTTTTTAAGTGGCCTAAGGGTCCCATGGTTTTTACTTCTCACATTGGAGAAAGTTTTCCACACTAAAAATTGTTGGTGTTCATATACTTGTGTGATTGGGTGAATTCTTGTTGCTCTATTTGATTAACCTATTAGGTTCTCACAAGAGGGGATAAAACCTGGTTGTGCATTATTTGTGTTTATCCCATCAAAGTGGTATTAGAGTATTGATTCAAGATAATTTATGCCTTGTGTAGAACAATGGAAAGCAATACAAGTAGAATGGTTACTTTGAATAGCTCCAATTATCATGTTTGGAAAGGAAAGATGGAAGACTCATTGTATGTGAAGGATTATTATTTGCCTGTGTTTGCTTCTGAAAAGCCAGAAAATAAAACTAATGCAAAATGAAATTTACTTCATCGGTAGGTCTGTGGTTATATCAGACAATGGGTAAATGATAATGTTCTTAATCATGCTAGTGAAAAGAAACATGCACGGAGTCTATGGAACAAGCTCGAACAGTTATATGCTCAAAAAACTGGTAACAATAAATTGTTTCTGATCAAGATGATGATTAGCTTGAAGTATCAAGATAAAACTCCTATGACAGATCACTTGAATACATTCCAAGGTATTATTAATCAGTTGGCTAGAATGAATATCAAGTTTGAGGAAGAGGTGCAAGGGTTGTGGCTTCTTGGTACATTACCGGACTCGTGGGAGATGTTTAGAACTTCTTTGTCTAACTCAGCCCCAGATGGTACTATGAATATGGATTTGGTTAAGAGTTGTGTTATGAATGAAGAGATGAGAAGAAAGTCACAAGATTCTTCTTCACAATCAGATGTCCTAGTTACTGAAAAAAGAGGGAGGAGTAAGGGTAAAGGTTCGAAAAATAGAGATAGAAGCAAAAGCAAGACTACTAAGTTTGCCAATGTTAAGTGTCACTATTTCCATTTGAAAAGGCATATAAGGAAGTATTGTCGCCAATTGAAGAGAGATATGAAACAAAGGAAAGTGAAGGACAAGAAGAATGACAATAACGGTGAAGATGATCGAGTTGCCACTACCACTTCAGATTTCCTTATTGTTTATGATAGTGATGTTGTTAATTTTGCTTGCCAGGAAACCAGTTGGGTGATTGATAGCGATGCCTCAATCCATGCTACACCTTGGAAAGATTTCTTTACATCCTACACATCCGGTGATTTTGGAAGTGTTAGGATGGGTAATGATGGCTTAGCTAAAGTCATTGGTATGAGAGATGTGTGTTTGGAGACTAGTAATGGTATTGTGTTGATTTTGAAGAATGTCAAACACATTCTAGATATCCGCATGAATTTAATCTCCACAAGTAAGCTTGATGATGAAGGGTTCTGCAACACATTTCGTGATAGTCAGTGGAAGCTCACCAGAGATTTTATGGTGGTAGCAAAAGGAAAGAAGTGTTCCTCAGTGTATTTGATGTAGGCAAGGGTAATTGATTTCAGTATCAATGTAGTGGATGATGATAGCACAGTTAAGCTTTGACACAACAAGCTCGATCACATGAGTAAGAAGGACTTGATGATTTTGGCTAAGAAGAATCTTCTTTTTGTTATGAAGAAGGGATCTTTGAAAAGGTGTGCTCATTGCCTAGCAGGAAAGTAGACCAGAGCTGCATTCAAAACACATCGCCATACAAGGAAGCCAGGTATGCTTGATTTAGTTATTATGATGTGTGTGGTCCTATGAAAACAAAAAAAAAACTTGGTAGATCTCTATATTTTGTGACTTTTATAGATGATCATTCAAGAAAGATTTGGGTGTATACCTTGAAAACAAAAGACCAAGTGTTAGAGGTGTTTAAGCAGTTTCATGTTCTTAGTTGAGAGACAATCTGGTGAAAAATTGAAATGCATACGGACTAATAATGGGGGTGAGTATTATGGTCCTTTTGATGAGTATTGTAGACAACATGGTATTCGACATCAAAAGACACCTTCTAAGACTCCTCAGTTGAATGGGTTGGCTGAAAGAATGAATAGGACACTAGTTGAAAGGGTGAGATGTTTACTTTTGTAGTCATAGTTGCCAAGATTCTTTTGGGGTAAGGCTTTTAATACTATTGTACATGTTCTCAATCTTACACCATGTGTTCCTTTAGAATTTAATGTTCCGGATAGAATTTGGTCAGATAATGAAATCTTTTATGATCACTTACGTGTCTTTAGATGCAAGGCTTTTGTGCACATTCCAAAAGATGAGAGGTCTAAGCTTGATTCTAAGACAAGACCTTGTGTATTCATTGGCTATGGTCAGGATGAGCTTGGTTACAGGTTTTATGATCCGGCGCAGAAAAAGCTTGTAAGAAGCCAAGATGTTATATTTATGGAAGATCATACCATACAGGACATTGAGAAGACTGATGCAACAGAGTTTCAATATAATGATAATCTGATTGACTTAGATCCAATTCCTTTGACACATCTTCCTACACAGGTTGAAGATGAAGCACATGATGACCAACATGCCATTGGTGATGTTGAAACTCCCACACAGGTTGAAATGGATGATGATTTTCATGAGCAGTCACCAGTAACAGAGGCTCCACCAGATATTCCACTCAGGAGGTCTACCAGAGACAGACATCCTTCCACACGGTATTGTGTTGATGATTATGTATTACTAACTGACGGAGGAGAACCTGAAAGTTATGAGGAAGCCATGAAAGATGAAAATAAGATGAAGTGGGTTGATGCTATGCAAGATGAGATGGAGCCATTGCATGAGAATCATTTTTTTAAGCTTATCAAGTTGCCAAAGGGAAAAAAAGCTTTGAAGAACAGGTGGGTTTACAAAGTGAAGCAAGAAGAACACACTTCAAAGCCACGTTACAAAGCTAGATTGGTTGTCAAAGGGTTCAATCAAAAGAAATGTATTGATTTTGATGAGATTTTTTCTCCTGTTGTTAAGATGTCATCTATTCATGTAGTTTTGGGCTTGGAAGCTAGTCTTGATTTGGAGATTAAGCAGATGAATGTTAAGACTGCATTTCTCCATGGTGATTTAGATAGAAATTTATATGAAACTGCAAGAGGGTTTCACAATAAAAGAAAAAGAGGATTATGTGTGTAAGTTGAAGAAAAGTCTTTATGACTTGAAGCAGGCACCAAGGCAATGGTATAAGAAGTTTGAATTAGTTACGAGGAAGCAAGGCTACAGAAAAACTACTTCTGACCATTGTGTATTTGTTAAGAAATTCTCTGATGACGATTTTGTTATATTGTTGCTTTATGTTGATGATATTTTGATTGTTGACAGAAATGTTTCAAGAATTGATAAAGTTGAAGAAGCAATTAAGCAAATCATTTTCCATGAAGGATTTAGGGCCAGCAAAGAAAATTCTTGGTATTAGAATTGAGCAAGATTGAGCATCCAAGAAGATGTATATGTCACAAGAGCAATATATTGAAAAGGTGTTTGAAAGATTTAACATGAGCAAAGCTAAAGTGGTTAGTTCTCATCTAGCTAGTCACTTTAAGCTAAGTAGCAAACATAACCCTTCTACAAATAAGGAGAAGGAAGACATGAGAAGAATTCTGTATGCCTCAACAATAAGAAGTTTGATATATGTCATGGTATGTACTAGACCAGACATAGCTTATGCAGTTGGTGTTGTTAGTTGCTTTCTATCTAATTCAAGAAGACTACATTAGGAGGCAGTCAAGTGGATTATGAGATATTTACGAGGCACTTCCAAGTTGAAACTCACTTTTGGAAGTGAGAAACCAGTACTTGTTGGCTACACTGATTCAGACATGGCAGGGGATGTAGATAATAGAAGGTCTACTTCAGGCTATTTGATGACATTCTCAGGAGGTGTTGTGTCTTGGCAATCAAGACTACAGAAATGTGTTGCACTTTCTACAACAGAGGCAAAGTACATTGCAGCAGTAGAAGCATGTAAAGAGTTGTTGTGGATGAAGTGTTTCATACATGAGCTCGGGTTTAAGCAACAGCGCTATGTGGTATACTGTGATAACCAGAGCGTCATTCACCTTAGTAAGAATTCTACCTTTCATGCAAGATCGAAGCACATTGATGTGAGGTATCATTGGATGAGAGATGCTCTCAACGACAACTTGTTTGAACTTGAGAAGATACATATTGATTACAATGACTCAGATATGTTAACGAAGTCCTTACCAAGGGAGAAGCTTGAAGTTTGTTGTTCAATTTCCGGGATGGCAAGTCCCTCCACATAATTGGAAAGGGGGAGATTTGTTGGGTTTTCCTCATGTGGAAGGCCAAAATTAAGAGCTCAAAATTTAAGGCCTCTTAGGTCTTTATATAAAAGGGTTAGAAGAAGAATCCTTCTTCTTCTTCTTCTTCTTATTCCAATTTTTTTTTGCACCTACTGGAGATAGAAGAGTAGAAGGAGAAAAAAGAGAGAATGGGAGAACCACCATTTTTGAAGTTAGAGAGAAAAACTCAGTTTTTCTTCACTATCCAAATTTCATCAAGGGTTCAATCCTGCTTTGTTTGTGGGCCGATCGACCAAAAATTTGGTAGAGAGGTTTGTGACTCATTGATCTTCAATCTAAAAAGTGGAGATCAGATTTAGAGTTCCGAACGGTTGTCTTTCAATCCGAGAACAAAGCCTCTATTTTGGTGAGTTTTCTATTCGAACAGTTTTGATCATGAGCTCCGATCAAGATTAATCTGTGGTTAGATTAAGCTTATTTTTGGTAGCACGTTCATAATTTATTGATCTTCATTATGAATGATGGAGATTGGATTTGGAGTTCAAAACAGTTATATTTCAGTCCAAGAACAGTGGTAGATTTCTCCATTGTCTTTATGCAAAGTTGTAGAAATTGCCAAGATTAATTTGTCTTGAGATATGGTTGATGTATGCCTCTAGTTTTATCTAGAGAGAATTGTGTAATCCATTGATTATATTAGTGGAGTTTTTAAGTGGCTTAAGGGTCTCGTGGTTTTTATTTCTCACATTGGAGAAGGTTTTCCACGCTAAAAATTATTGGTGTTCATATACTTGTTGATTGGGTGAATTATTGTTGCTCTATTTGATTGATTCCTATTAGGTTCTCACAAGAGGGGATAAAACCTGGTTGTGCATTGTTTGTGTTTATCCCATCACAAGAGACCTACAAACAAGATGGCACACCTTATAGTTTGTGACTAGCTGGAGCACATGAAAATATAGGAAAGAATTCAAGAAATGGAGAAAATTCTCCACACCATGCAACTTAGGGTTCCCTTTCATTTACAGAGAACACCTTACAATATAGATGTTCAAATCATTTGTGGATTAGCATTGCTTTTTGTTAGTTTAATCTCTATATGGCTTTGTACCTACATCGAAAAGTTTTTGGATGAAGAGATTGTCAAGTTAGATGAGGGATCATATTTTTTATGCTCAGGTCTTACATTATGAATCTTTGCATTTATGCCTACTTGGTACTACTATGTACTTATATTTTTGAGAGATTGTCAAATATTTCATTGCAAATCATTCTAGCTAGTAGCTATTTAGAAGGCATGCTTCCTAAGTTATTCTTATTTTTTTATTAAATATAATGTCAAGTACTTATGTTGTCTAAACTTGTATTCATGATTATTCTTTTTAGGGATGAAAGATATTGACCTATTAGATGGTTTATTATTCATATATTTACTTTGTAGGGAATGTACAACATACTCTCACTTAAAGGAGGATACATATTAGCATATGCAAAGAGAGAGCACGAAGAAACCCATTACATGAATATAATAATAAGTACTAGTGATGGTACTCGAACATTTGGAGGTCCTATGGCTGGATCACTAATTGCGGCAACTGATGTCCAGGTTTTCTTACTTCTATATACATGATGGTTTGTGTAATAAACATAGATGATAGGTTTTTATTATTTTTATTGTTAAAGAATGATAACTTATTTAATTTCACTTGTTTCATGGATATAAGTTTAACAATTTACCAAATAATGAATTCATTCAGGCAACTCTGCTGAGGTTCAAGAGCTGCTAAGGTTTCCTCAAGAAGTGCTCTCTCGTTCAGTTTTTAGGAACAAGCTTTCAATTAGATGAACTACATTTTATTTTGAGAACCAATTTCTTTTATGAAAGAGAGCAAAAGTACATTGCTTAATTGAGTCGGATTTGGTAGACATGAGATTACATTTTATGGCCTTGATTGATTTGAGTATAACTCATTGTTCCTTTGATAGAGCTCTATATGAAAATTAACTTTATATAATTTTTCTTTGGTATGTATATAGATTTATTATTTCTATGAATTTAACAATTACAAATTATTAGTCCAATTGTCTCCTTAAGTTTAGAAGCCAAAAAAGAAACAAAAAAAAAAAAAAAGACATTTTTTATATAAAATTTGATTTTCTAAAGTACTTATACTAATGAATTAATTTTAGTATGCACATTTAGTATTGTGTCATGTAATTTTGCATACAATGAAAGTAGCCTTTCAACCTATGATCTCTTGCTAGTAGTATGCCCACATAATCTTGTAGGATAAACATTTAAATTTGTACAATTTAGGTGTTCGTAGAATATACTTTAATTTAGAATTTTCCCAAAAGAAAATTTCACTTCAAATGAAAATGAACGGAAAAGGTAATTTAAGCTACATGGATTAATTAATGATCAAGTTATATTTGTAGTTTAACTAGTTCAATTACACATGGTATAGGGTCCTCTACAAAATCATCTCACTCTCAACTTTACAAGTTCAGAGGTTTTAGGTCTTTACTGTATTCACTTCAAAGTACTTTAGTAGATAATAGTACATTGTGTAAATTTCATTACTAACATAAAAGGGCTTTTAACCGATTAAAAAGTTGCACTAAATGAGAAATAGATTTGAAAAATTAACTTTAAGACCTTAATGTACTAATCTTCATTAAGTATCTTAAACCTAAATATTCATTCTACTAGAATCTAAGAGCCTATACCTTTTGTTATCAATATTCTAGTATCGATGTGTTGATCTTTGCAAGGCATTCCTTAGTTGTATTTTTCATTTTACACAAGATGTTTCTTAGTGTAATGTATGGCTAGTAATTGAGGTGGACTATAAGCTCTAAATTTGAAATTATAAAAGTGTTTATGTAGACATTTGGATTTACAAATAGGATAAAATTCTACTAAGAAGATTGACCCTCTAGAGTTTTGATTTTCAATAGAAATGAATAATCAACTTGTAATATTTTTGTTAAGAGCCTAGAGTTAGTAACACCAGTCCCAAAGAACAAACAAAAATAAAAATAAAAATAAAATAAAAAATTGCATCATTAATTTTTTTTTCCCAATAGCTATTCTATGACAATAATTTAATGACAAAATCCTAATTAAACTCATCTTTAAAAAGGATTATTATCAATGAAACTAATCCTGGTTGTTGAATGACTTTTTCAATCTTTTTAAATAGGTGGAACTCCTGCTTTTGACAGCTTTATTGGTCTGAGTTAAGCTCGTTAATTTTGTGTCTTTTTTTTTAAACCACTTATAATGTAAATGATAGGTGGTTAATTGTTGTTCCTATTGAAGCTTGAAGTAGATTTATAGCCAAAAAACAATCAAGCAATGGTAATTAACCTTTGTGATCTATAACCAAAAATGAACATACATACGGAAGTCTATATCAAACTTATGAGCACTATAATTATTAAATAAGTAATATATTAAAATTAAGGATTTAAGGAATATGGTCACATGATCGAAATCACTGGGAAGTAAAGACTCCATTAGGGAAAGTTAGAAGCAAGAAATGCAAATGTAATGACTGAAATCACTAAGAATTAAAATTAGGGATGTGGTATCAATGATTAAAATCATCCGAAGACTAAAAACTAGGGATGCAATGTTAATGACCGAAACATAAAAAATAAAATAAAATAAAAAAAGATAAGTGAAGGTGTTAATGCTCAAGGCTAAACAAGGAAGAAATGATAACTAGAGGTGTAACATGAGGCTAAACATAAGAGAAAGGTTATAAATTAAGACGAGGCCTAGGGGTGAGCATTGGAGAAGAGAAAGAAACTAAAGGCATGACTTAGATGGAATGTACAAGAAATAATAACTAAAGAAGCAACTCAGAGCCAAACATAGAAGAAAGGATGACTATAGGTGTGGCTCAAGGGGGATCATAGAAGGAAGGATGACTAAAGGTGTAGCTTAGGATTGAATATAGAAGAAATGATGTCTACGAGGGTGCAGCAAAGTACGGGGAATAATTTTTGGATTTAAGCTACTACCATTCATCCAAGAGGTGTTTTCTAATGTTCAAAAAGAAAAGAATAGGAAAAAAGTTATGATGAGAAATCAAAGCACCATTGCTACACCTAAGAGCTCAGCTCTCTTATCCTAAGGGGTAAATCCCTAAATCAATGATAATCGAATTAAGAAAGGAAAACTTAGGTGTAATCATTGTCGCAAACCAGAACACACTAGGGATACATGCTAGAAGATTCATGGGAAACCTACTGACTAGAAACCATCTAGACCACCTCCAAAACGAGACAATCATGGCTTGGTGACTCCTGAAGCGACCTCTTCAACAAAGAACAAATAGACCTCCTCCAAAAGCTACTTAGACAACCACAACCACAACCTAGTCCTGTGCCACCTGTGCTTAGAACAAGAACAGTAGAACGAAAAAGTAAATCCTTTAGTGCTCTCAATGTCCAAACAGAGAAATTTAGCACTTGAATAATTGATTCAGGTGCTTCCAATCACCTGACTGGTAATGCCACTTTATTTCACTTCCATAATCCTTGTTTTGAAAATTATAAAGTTCGAATTGCTTATAGATCTTTATCCACTGTGGCAAGTATAGGTTCTATAGCTCTCTCTAAGAGTCTAACCTTGAAATTTGTTATATTAGTCCCTAATCTTTTTTATAACTTCTTGTTCATTAGAAAATTTTGGGAGATTATCTATCAAATAATGGCATAATCCATCAAAGTTCTTATGTAGACACACCTAAACAAAATGAAATGATAGAATGGGAAAACCAACTTCTTAAAGTTACCAAATCTCTTATGTTCACTACACATGTTTCCAAACATTTCTAGGGAGGAACAATTCTCACTACTACCTATCCCATAAACATAATGCCATAGAGAGTTCTTAACTTTCAGACTCCTTCACAAATCCTAATACAAACTGACACGAAATATGGGATGAAAAATAATAAGTTTTGTCTATTAGATTAACTATACACACAATTTATAAAGGAGATTACAAGAGAAGAAATAGGAAACAAGAGACATAATAGGAAACTAACTTATTCCTAAATCATAAAACTATATATCTACAGAAATAGGAAACCAATAAAACTATCTATTTACAGAAATAGGAAACTAACATAATAGGAAAATAATTCTCCTATTCTATTTATAGCTCAACACTCCCCCTCAAGCTGAGGAATAGATGTATTCTATTCCCAGCTTGAATACAAGATCGTGAAACATTGAACTGTTCAGCCCTTTTGTTAGGATATCAGCTAATTGATATTCTAATGGAACATAGGACATACACACTACTCTTTCTTTCTATTTTTTTTTTATGAAATTCCTATCAATCTCAATATGTTTTGTCATATTGTGTTGTATAGGGTTATGAGCAATATTGATAGTTGACTTGTTGTCACAATAGAGCTTCATAAGACCATCCCACTTGATTCTCAAATCATCTAGAATAATCTTCAGCCAAAGTAGTTCACACAACCCTTGATCAATGACCCTAAACTCTGATTCTACAGACGACCTTGCTACCACATTCTGCTTTTTACTTCTCCATGTTACCAGATTACCTCCAAGAAAAGTACAATACCCTGTAGTTGATCTTCAATCCACTAAGGAACCTGCAAAGTCAGCGTTGGTGTATGCTTCTAGAGCAAGAGTATTATTCTTCTTGAATAAAATTCTTTTCCGGGGTTGCCTTTCAAGTAATGTAGCATCCTGTAAACAGCTTGAAGATGAGGTTCTCTTAGATCATGCATGAATTGATTGATCACGCTCACCAAGTAGGCGATGTCTGGTCGAGTGTGAGCAAGGTATATGAGCCTACCAACCAGCCTCTGGTACATTCTTTTATCCACCACTGGTTCTTTTTTAGCTTCTCTCAACTTATGGTTTGGATCCATTGGGGTAGAGACTGGTTTACACCCAATCTTCCCTGTTTTTACCAATAAATCAGTCACCTACTTTTGTTGAGAGATGAAGATCCCTTGTGTGGAATATGCCACCTAAATACCAAGGAAGTACTTCAGTTTCCCTAGTTCCTTTATCTCAAACTCTATTGCTAATCTCTACTTCACTTCATGTTTTTCTCTCTCATCATTTCCAGTCACTATGATGTCGTCAACATAGACTAGAAGAGTAGTTACTCCCCCTGTAGCCGAGTGCTTAATGAAAAGAGTGTGGTCACCTTGGTTTTTCTTGTACCCAAACTCTTTCATGACTTTTGCAAATCTCCCAAACCAAGCCCTAGGAGATAATTTTAGCTTATAAAGGGTCTTTTTCAGCTTGCACACCTTGTTACCTGTGTTTCCCTCAAATCCCGATGGGATGTTCATGTAAATCTCTTCATCTAAATCACCATGAAGAAAAGCATTCTTAACATCATACTGTAGGAGTTGCCAATTGTAGTGGGCAACCAGTGACAGCAGGATTCTTACAGTATTCATTTTTGCAACTGGAGCAAAAGTCTCCTAATAATCAACTCCATAAGTTTGAGTGTACCCTTTGCTACCAATCTTGCTTTATGTCTCTCAAGAGATCCATCAACCTTATATTTTAGTGTGAAAATCCACTTGCAATCAACAATGTTTTTCTCTTTCGGTCTTTCAACAATCTCCCATGTTTTATTCTTTTCTAATGCACTCATCTCCTCTTTCATAGCATCCTTCCATTCCCTTTTTGTCAATGCCTCAGAAACAATGTTAGGGATGATAGTGGTGTTTAGACTCACAATAAAATTCTTATGGGATGGTGATAGGTGCTTAAGAGACACATAGTGTGATAGTGGATAGAGTGGTCGGTTAGTGCATTCTCTGGTGCCTTTTCTGACAGCAATGGGAAGGTCTAGGTCTAGGTTGTCTGTTGAGTCAGTGGAAGTTTCACTAGGTTGAGTATGTAAAGGTAGGTCTGATCTTACCGTGATTTCATTCCTAGGGTCTGAGTTGGATTCTTGGACCTGCTTTTGTTGTGGAATAGCCTTTTCCCTTGAATACACCTTAGGAAACTGTGGAAAATTGTGACACTAGTTGGAACAAGTGATGACATGGGTTCAGTGGTAAAATTGGGTGACTCAAGTGTGATTGACTCGAATGACTCAGGTTCTTTATCACCATGGGTTGAGACATGAGGAAGATTAAGAGGTTCAAAGGACTCACAAGGACTATCTTCCATCATTGAAATCTCCCCCTGAAGAGAGGACTTGGGGAAAAAATGTTTATTTTCTGTGAAGGTGACATCTGTAGAGATGTAAAATTTTATGGCTGAGGGATTGTAACACTTGTATCCTTTTTTAGTGGATGAGTAACCAAAGAAGACACATTTTATGGCTCAGGGTCTAGCTTGTCTCTATGTTGGCTGTGGACATGAACAAATGCAATGCACACAAATACCCTAGGAGTGAGCCCATTTGAGGTTTTGAAGTATGGATAGAAACTCTTAAGTATCTCTACGGGGTTTTTGTTATCTAACACTCGTGAGGGAATTCTATTTATCATGTAAGTGACAGAAAGAACAACTTCTCCCCAATAGGACTTAGGAACATTCCCTTGAAAGAGTAAGACTCGGGTTATGTTGAGTAAATGCCCATTTTTTCTCTCGGCTACCCCATTTTTTTGGGGTGTGTTAACACATGATGAGTCATAGAGAATGCCTTGTGATTGAAAATAGGGTGACAAAATCTGGTTGAAGTAATCTCTAGCATTGTCTATCCTAAAGCTTTTTATTTTAACCTCAAATTGATTTTGAACCATTAAGTGGAAATTAGGTATAACAATGCTAACATCAGATTTTTGTTTAAGAAGAAAGATCCATGTAACACGAGTGCAATCATCAATTAAGGATACAAACCAACAAGCCCCAGAAACATTAGGTATAGTCGAAGGACCCCATATGTCACTATGAATCAAATGAAAAGGATGAGAACTTCTTTTATTGCTAATAGGAAAAGATACACGAGTATGTTTTACCAATTCACTAGTTTCGCAATGAAACTCAGAAATATTTAATCCTTGGAACAAATGAGGAAACATGAGCTTTAAAACCCTAAAAAATGGATGACCTAGACATAGGTGATACAACCAAATGGTATCTTTATTTGAGGAATTGAGAAAAGACAACGACAAATTATTACTAGTTTTCTGAGATGATTCAAGGTGGTAAAGACCGTTCCTTTCCTTAGCAAGTCCAATCCTCCTCCCCAAGCCTTGTTCATGAAAAACACAATAAGAAGGGAAAAAAATAGCATAACATTTAAGATCATGGGTAAGCTTTTGAATGGAAACAAGGTTGGCCAACAATTTTGGTACATGGAGGACATTTTTAAGAATAAGGGTAGGTGTGATGTATATGTTTCCAAAACCTACAACGGTAGCTAAAGAGACATTGGCCACTACAATTTTCTTGTTACTTGGGCTTGGGGTATAGGTATAGAAAAGTTGAGATTTGGAGGTCCTATGGTTTGTGGCACCGGAGTCTATTATCCAAGAGTCATCATAAACCCTGTGTAGGGCATTTATGTAAAAAGAGAGTGAAGGTGTACCTGAAAGAGCCAAAGAACAAGTTCTAGTAGGTTTGTCAAGGGATCCCAACAAGCTTCTCAACTTCTCCATTTCTTCACTATTGAACAAGTTCCAGTAGGTTTGTAAAGAACACGTGAATAAAAAAAATCCAGCTATGAAGGCTAGAAAAATGGCGATGAAGGCCAGAACGATGCCTAGGTCTTAAAAAGCTACAACTCTGATACCATGACAAGAAATATGGGATGAAAAATAATAAGTTCTATCTATTAGATTGACTATACACAATTTATATAGGAGATTACAAAAGAAGAAATAGGAAACAAAAGATATAATGGGAAACTAACTTATTCCTAAATCATAAAACTATCTATTTATAGAAATAGGAAACTAATAAAACTATCTATTTATAGAAATATGAAACTAACATAATAGGAAAATAATTCTCCTATTCTATTTATAGCTCAACACAAACCTATCCTCATACTCAAATCATCTATTCTTTACCTTCTAAAATTTTGTTGTGTTCTGCCTTTGTTCATATTCACCAATAGTACCGAAACAAACTTGACCCAAAAGCCATCAATTGTATCTTTCTTAGCTATTCCTCAAACCAAAAAGGTTACAAATGCTACTCTCTCACGACCAAAAATTCCACAGCTCCATGTATGTCACATTCTTTGAAATCACGCCATTCTAAACTAAAACTCATATTTAGAGGGAGAATTCAACCACCACTCAAGAATATCAGTTTTGGTCACTCAAGGATGCTACCCCACCAAACACACCACCTTCTCCTCCACAAAAAATCTAACCCATTCTCACTTAGAATGTGGTGTCTAATTCTCATCATATCTTACCCATTCTAAATACAGATTTTAATTCTCATCCTCTCACACAACTTGTGAATCACAAAGAGTTATATGTTTATTCAAGGAGATAGGAAACTCAAAGGGAGAAAGATCCTTCTACACTTTCAAACCAGAACCATAAGTCTCATCTGAGCTAAGACAACCTTAATTTTGTTTCAAGTAACTCAATACATGATCAGAATCTTATTGTTAATCTTGAAATTCCCATTACATTGAGAAAAAATTTTAGGACATGTACTCAACACCTAATTTCCAATTTCATATCTTATGAAAAATTATCCCCAATATATCATGCTTTTATCACTAATTTTTCAAGTATAGAAATACTAAAAAAAAATCCAAGAAGCTCTAAAAACACTTAAATGGAGAGCAAGCATTAAAGATGAAATTTGTGCCCTTAAGAAGAATGAAAAATATGGGATGCAAGTGGATTTTCAATATCAAATACAGGGCTGATGGAAGTGTTGATTGCTACAAAGCATGAGTAGTTGCTAAAGGATTTACTCAAGCCTATGGAATCAACTACCAAGAGACTTTTGCTCCAATGGCAAAACTAAATATAATGCGTGCTACTATCCTTAGCAACCAATTTAGATTAGCCTCTCCATTTAGATGTTAAAAATGTGTTCTTTAATAGGGGTTGGAGGATGAGGTTTATATGGAGGTTCCCTCAGAATTTGAAATAACAAGCAATGCCAACAAAGTTGTAGGTTGTGGAATTCTCTACATGATCTCAAACAGTCACCAAGAGCTAGCATGGTTTGAGAGATTCAAAGGAACGATTAAGAAGCATGGATGCTCTCAAGGATAATCAGATCATACTCTATCCATTAAGCACTCACATAATGGGAAAGTTGTTATTTTCATTGTGTATGTAGATGACATTATCCTAACTAGGAATTATGAGGAGGAGATAATCAAGTTAAAGGAGATTCTTGCCAAGGGAATTTGAAAATAAGGAATTTGAGAATTTGAGAATGAAAGTGGCCAAATCACAAAAAGGCATCTTCATTCTCATAAGTATACTCTAAACTTACTTAAAGGGACTAGAATGCTAAGTAAACCAACTGACACTCCCATGGACTCTTCATGCAAGGTAGGTGTGACAGAAGGAAGCTCTCTAGTTGATAAGGGGAAGATATCAAAGACTTGTTAGAAAACTTATATATTTATCTCATACCAAACTGGATATTGGTTTCTTGGCAAGTGTTATGAGTTAGTTCATGAACAATCCAACTGAAGAACATCTTGAAGTTGTATATTGAATTCTAAAGTATCTAAAAATGACCTTAAACAAAGGATTGTACTTTCAAATGGAACAAACAAAGGTATTAAATTTCAAATGTTAATTGGGCAAGTTCCATAAGTGACCTGAGATCCACCTCTGGTTATTGCATTTACCTTTGGGGAAATTTAGTTATTTAATGCAGTAAAAAACAATTGGTCATTGCCAAAAGCAATGCTGAGGCAAAGTTCAAGGCTATGGCTCCTAGTATATGCGAAAGAATGTGGCTAAAAAGATTGCTTGATGAGTTAAAAGTTCAAATTAAACTCCATAAAGTGTTTTGTAATAATTAGGCAACAATAAGTACTGCATAGGATCCAATTCATCATGACAGAACTAAACATGTGGGAATTGATTGTCATTTCATTAAAGAAACATTTGAAGCAAAGAGTCATTAAGATGATTTATACACCAACTGGCCAACAAATATCTTAACAAAGGCCCTTTAAATGTTAGTTTTGAAGCTTTGATCAACAAACCGGGAGGGAGTGATTGACATCCATGTACCGGCTTGAAGGGGCGTGTAGAAATCTGAATGAGATTCGGATTGTGAGTCTGAATTTAATGGAGGATCACATGATTCTAAAGGGATTTACACAAACCCTTGGTATGAATTATTTAGAAACGTTTGGTCATGAGGTCAATCTAACTACTATATGTTCATAAGACTTTCAGCAGTTGTTCAAATTGGCTGGGAAGTCCACAAACCAGATTCCAACAATGTAAATATTTTTCAAAAAAAAAAAAAACCAAGTCTCTATCTCTTTTATGTTCTTACATGGCCTCGAAACCAATTGCCTGCAAAAACTAAGAGATAGTTACAACATACCATTATGATTTCTGTAGTGAATCAAAACCTCCTCAAGTAGAAGCCTAGGATCATGTTCTAATCAACATGATTACTTATGATCCATGAAAGGAACTGTGTATTCAGCAATCTTATTACTACCCATCTTTGATTTGGTGCAAAAAAACTATGGTAAACTTTAATGGCAAAGCAGCATGTGAATATCATAACAAGAAGCTCTCTTATTGTAAGAATGACGATTCCTTTGAAGCAAAATTTACATTCAGCACATGGCTAGGTTCAGAAAAAAATTAAAAAAAAAAAGCACTAACCAGTTTTACCTAGAGAAGAAAAATCATAACACTGCAACCACTGTAGAAATGACTGCAAGTATCTCTGAGAAAGCAAAAAAGAGAAGGAAAAAAATGGTATGGAAACTTCACAATGTACTTGTTTTGTGTGATACATTTAGGGTAACATAGGAAGCTGACCCTCAGGCGTCGTGGCTCCCATGATGAAGATGACTTGAGTCACTGGAGCAGAAAAGGCATTTCTACTAAACAGTGGTACCATGCTTGTCCTGAAGTGTCTTCATCTTTCCCAGCAGTTCGATACATATAAGTAATACAAAATTCTATTTCCCATGTAGGTGATTCCCTTAAATCTACTCCGAAAGAA
Organism: Vitis riparia; assembly: GCF_004353265.1. Taxonomy (NCBI): domain Eukaryota; kingdom Viridiplantae; phylum Streptophyta; class Magnoliopsida; order Vitales; family Vitaceae; genus Vitis; species Vitis riparia. Next base: position 20,474,943 of record NC_048439.1, read on the forward strand.
TGAATTTGAATACTTTTTTTTTCTCTTGAAGAACTTATATGAAACCATGAAAAAGAAAAAAACTGTAGTATGTTACCCTGTCCCCAAAAATTTGCAGTTCTGAAAAAATTGCAATGAATGCAAGTATCATCCTCACCTCCAATTCTAGTCATTAGGATCCATTTCGTCGTCTTGATCAAATGGTAGGGTTGTGTTAGTATTGCCACTGGTGTCATCATTTTCAGGCTGTTCATCTAAATCGGTTTCATAGTCTGGTAACTCAACCTCATCAGCTTTACTCCTCTCTGTTGCACCGGGGTCCACTTTAACCATTTCCATACCACGCTGCATCCATTCAGGGCAGTTGTCTTCCCCTCCATATAGAAGTCGCCCATCATTGCCCTTTACTTGATTTGGAATTTCATCAGAAGGAATTCTACAAGAGCATTCAGGAAGAGGATGCGAAAGGAATGAGTCTGGTTTCGATAAGAGGGATTCCCTGATAAGACCCTCCTCACCCATGCTTTTATTAAGAAGTTCCTGCACTGAAAGTGTCCAATTATGCTTTGGATGGTACATGTTTTCACGGGTAATGTTGAAAAGATCGGCCAGAATTTTCCTGCTCATGCAAACAATATTAGTAAAGGAATAACTGGTAACAAGAACATTAAATGGAAGAACGAAAATGGTAATATCGAGTGATTAATTATATTAAGAGAATTCAGGATTTAAACAAATGGTGTGCCAAATCTATTTTCTCATGGTAATGGTGGCAGCGTTGAAGTTACTTATAACATAATAGACTGATTCAACTTTCATTGGACAACTGGGCACCTTTTTAAACAATTCAATGTTGAGAAAAATCGATTTTCATGACATCATACCTGTCTGGTCGATATGTTCTGGAAGAAGGATTCTCATACAGCCGTTGACCCATGACCAAGCTTGAAAAATCTGGCCATCCAATTCCATCATTGTTAAATCCTGGAAAAAATGCATCTGCTTCCACCGATACAATATAATCAAGAGCATCCCAAAGTAACCTGTGAGCTTCAATCCTTAGATCCATAGGTGAAGGATCCGGTTCAGTGTCAGTCTCAGTGATCCAATCATACCAGCCTTCTTTTTCATGTCTATAAATTGGCCTATCTGGAGGCGGAGGGAGAGGCCGAGGGCGAGGGCCAGCCTTCTTCCATTCTTCTTTCAGTTGTTCCTCTGTTTTGGCGGGAGGAAATTTGAAAGTGTCAAGAGGAAGAGGTGTTTCAGGTCCAACCAAGTCTAACAACTCTTGGCTACTGCACAAAGAAGTGCGATCCACTAAGTTGGCAAACATGGCACGTAGAGGGATCAAAACTCGCTGACCACCAAAAGTTTCAGAACCAGCCAAGTATATGATTGTTTTAGGAGGATACCCCATTGCTCGAAGAAGAATTCCAACCTGAAAATTTTCCAACAGAAATCAGCCAGTCCACATCGAAGTAAAAGCCAGTTAGCCATGCAGGACAACTACACTTAGCATACATTAATTGAACAGATGCTGCATGTTTTCAAAGACATTAGATGCAAAATTCATTCAAAACACCAGGATAGAGGTCATGAAGAAACTGAAAGAACCGCTTTCATATACAAAATGGGAATAGCATTGCACCATAAGCCAATGAATTTTAATCACTGTTGCCTCCTCCATGAGCATACTTTTCAAAATTTTCTTCCCTACATGTCCTGGGGAGCATGGTAGTTCTAAATGTAGGTTCATTATGCTTGTAAGAAATTTCCTTGTAGGTTGAGCAACTATACTTCACCAGTAAGTAATCCTAGGAACCTTATGTAGACAGTATAACTGTACTCATGGCCTTTGAAAGCTATCTGTAAATGACATTTGGTCTGTGTCAAATGCCAAAACATCTTTCAATGTGCATAGAAGAAATCTAGTGTCTTATGCTAGAAATTACAAATGCTGTTGCAGCTTTCAGTGATGCAGCTTCATCCATGACTTCAACTAACATTGGTGTATTGCTTACCGCTCCTACTTCAAGATGATGGCACAGGTGACAGCAGTGTCATTTAAGGCTCTACTTATAAACTATGTAACATGTTTTTATAGTTAAAATTTTTTTAGTTAAGTTCTCAAATACTGCTTGTACGTCTATATGTAGACTCCACATCACCATGCCATATCTCACAGGATTGGTGCATTCAGAGTTTAGCCGTATTACATTTATCCCTTGAGCTATCTTTACATGTGAATGGATAGTGGTCTAAGTTTCTTCATGTTTTTCAGTATTTGAATAAATTTTCTTGTTTCTTTACACTTCAAATGTTTATACAGATGTTTTTCAGTATTTGTACAAGTTCTTCTGTTTATTTCCTTCTAAATTATCCAACAAAATAAATGGTAACCAATACCCAAACTTCTTGGTGCCTTCTGTTCAAGAAACCACAGTGCTATCCAAGCAGCAAATCTTTTTCCAGAGCACAGGAGACCAAGAGACACCAAACAACGTAAAATTTAAATTCCATAAACTTGCATCCCACTCACAACGGACCAGAATGTGATAAAATTTTAACTCCAATTTCCTTAATTCCTAGTAACCCATCTTAACTATCTCAAAGATAATTTTTTTTTAATTCCCACCATCCTATTTTTATGAAGTTAAGTGTATCAGCATCACCTTCCTTCAGGTAAGAATTGTCCCGCACGAACATTTTCCTTTGGATGTATTGCCCATTTCTCAATGGCCAACATTACACCCTGCCCTCCCCCTTCACCTCCTGTCCTAGAACTTGGATGAAGAGCACCACTCTGTTTAGAGCCTTAAATCTATTTGAATAGGCCTCAGTCAATTCTGCTTGACACATAAGCTAACAACTTTGGTCAAAAGCAATGCTAGGGTTTTTTCTTTTTCTTTAACCTTATGCCACTCACCTGTACATGCAAGTCTCCAATCTACTCCTCTAACACATTCCCCAAACTCCATCTTCTTCTATCTTCCTTCTCTGCAAATGCTAAAAATTTTGAACAGCATGCAAGACTCATTGATCAATCACTGAAGTCATCAGTAGCAAAAGGAGTTAATTTATTTAAATTCCAAACCTCAGAATTTTCCAACTCATGATTTACTGGGATTGTACAGGTTATTTGATTTGTTGCCAGAAGGGAGCAGATGTAAAACATTTTTTTTTTTATCAGAACCAAGAGATGTATATATTTAGGTTAATGAAAACATGAGAAGGGTGAGGAGTCCTCCCCACGATTACAAAAATACTTAATCAAAAATGATTGAGCTCCTCTACTATACAAGGAGTCTATACAAAAGGTTTAGACTGCAACACAATATACAAAGATGTCATCTCCTCAAGTTTTGACTACAACACAAGCAGATGTTAAACATGAGTAGGTCCTTTCCCTAGATGGCCACCTAAAACTCAACTTTGATGGATCCTACACCTAGGAAATCTGGGACAAATGGAGATTGGTGGCTTCTTTAGAAACAAGAGGCAAAATAATTGGATCTCCTCTGAAGCACACAGCTTACCGTTTTTAGCCATGTAGGTGGAGATTCCATTACTTCTGGAAGGCCCTATGTTGCATGGTAAACCACCACACCAGTGCTTTTGTGTGGGATGCTAGTTGTTGGGTGGTTATTTTTTATGTTGCTTTTGTGTTTTTGGTATTTTCCCCCCTTCATGTAACTTCTACCAGGATGCATTCCAAATCCGTCATTGTACATTATTCTATATTTATAACATTATTTTCATTTTTCAAAACAAAAACAACAACAAAAAAAATCAAATTGAGGTATAAGAATAGTTTGGAAAAATAAAAGTTAGCTATAGCTAACCATTTGGGCAAACATTCATGAAGAAAATGCACAACAAATAGAAGAGGCAATGCCAATTTGGACTAAAGTTGACCCAATTCAGATATTTAGGGGAGAAATTTGGGGTAAATTAGAAAAAAATTCTAGTACATTAGAAAATATGGTTGGGAAAGGAAATATACAAGAACTGTGAGTAAGAAGTTTCACTACAGATACAGAAAACTATTTTGAACAAAATCAAACAAAAAAGTAAACTCTAATCTTAAATATACCTCTTCAGGCATGAGAGGACACAAGCCCTTTTCTTTGCGTAGGTGTGAATCTACACTTAGTTCTTCTTTAACAATTCCTTGTTTGATCAGCTGGGCCCTTCGATATTGTATTAGTTCAGTGTGGACATCCTAGAAAAAAGAAATGCAAAGTCAGAATGTGGAGGGATCAAGAAAGCTCTATTAAAATGAAAGGGTAAGCTGATTCAGTATCTCTGAGCAATTTTAAAGACACCCACCATATACATAAAGATTTAATAGGAAATTTAAAATTTTCCATACAATAAATTTATTATTTTAATTCAGAAGCACCCAAAAAATAAATAAATAAATAAAAGAGCCCTAGATAAATCTGATGTAACGTAGATTTGTAGAGAGGTGCGTTATATTGATTCTTGATGACGATGCGGAAAAGAAAAGGCTTTAACAGCTAACCTGGAACAGTTCTGCACAACCATGATAAGCCAAAGCATCCCTCACTAAGCCAGGATGAAAAGCTAGGAATGGTTGGCCCCAGTCCCGTAACCTGTATAAGCCAAAGTCCAAAGCTCAAATTTTCATAGAACGAAGGCAAATGGTTCTTGTATATGCAGACATGAAAAAACTTCGGGATTATAAATAACTTGTTTTTTATCCTTTTGTGTGTTCAACCACTTCATAAAAAGAAGTTCCTATCAATATTTTAACTGGAAACAATATTTTAACTGGAAAGATGAGGCCTACAATCTCTATTACAAATTTTTTATTTTTTCCTATAAATTGCATTACCCTAAATCTGAATATTACACCCATAAATTAAACAAGCAGGTTGGGGATTCATACCTCTCCACCATCCGGCGCCCAAGAACTTGAATTTCTGGGCGGAAGTGAAGGGCCTGAAAGGCAACTCTGCATCTAAGTCTCTGATACTCGGACATGCTAGGAGGAAGGATTGACTGAAAAGAGGATAACAAATGCATTAAGGAGAATTAAGAAACTTTATTGTTTTCCCATAACACAAACTCAAAAAGATATTTTTGTTTTTGATAGGTAAATTTTTGCCCCCATTGGGACTTGAACATGGGACCTCCCACAAACCCTCCCCATCCCTTTACCACTTGAGCCAGGCCTCAAGGGCACAAACTCAAAAAGATATTAGAAAAACAATGACAATCAACTGAGAATATAACAAAACAATTCTAATATAATAGAGAAAAGGCACGCATACTCCATTTGTCAGTAAAAAATCATATATTCACCGCTTACAAATAACACAACTATGAATTCTAGAATTAGTAACCTTGAGAACCAGAACAAGTGAGACCATAGGTTCCTTGCTCCTAATAGTTATAAAAAGATGATGAAAGAACATCTATCACGAATGTTCACATCAATCAACCATAAATGTTTAACTCAGGTAAAGATGATGAAAGAACATCTGACATGTTCAGTTGAAGAACCAATCAAATGGTAGAAACCTGTCCTGCACATCATCTTGTGTATGATGATTAACTTATCTTTTGGTTAAGTGAGAATCAGGGAAAACACTCAAGCTGCTGGTTATCAATAGTATCAAAAAGAGAAACAGAAGAAAGAAACCACATACTTTAGAAGAATTAGTGAACTTTACTATCAATGATAGGAAATGACTTACTACTGCACTGGTTGGTTCAGTTGCCAAAAACATTATGAGAAAAAGAGAGATGAAGCTTGCAACAAGCATTCCAAACCCAACCAGTCAATAAGATTCTAAATTTTGTTGTTTTTAATCTAAGCTCAGCAACAAAATGAAGCGCAAGAGCTATAGGCAAAGTGTTCAAATGACGGTTGACTTTTCATTTTCCTCCTTTCGAAGTGCTTAAGAGTAAACAGTCTGCTTCCTCCCCTTAACCTGGCAACTATGTACCTATGCAGCAACAGAGGAAAGACTGCCGCTGAAGATCCACCCAAAAAAGGAAATGTGAACTCTGAAGAGTCACTTAAAAGGAAAGGTGACTTCTGAAAATAATCAGCGAGTTCACAGTATCAGTATAGGTATTTAATCACTCCAAGCAGGAGAGCAAGATCAGTTCCACCAATGAGAGAGCATCTAGACAAGCCTCCATTCAGAAGCAACCCACAACAATACTGATTTCAGCACCCAATTGTTACAGCACAGACAAGTGTGGTATTTCCAGTTCCTGCACTGCACATGTTAGAGTGCCAGAATAGGCCTTAACCCACTCCAAGCAGGAGAGCAGGCCAGGATCCATCAACAAGAGGGCATATAGAGGAGCCTCCATTCAGACGCACCCACAATATTACTGATTTCAGCAACCAGTTGGTAATGCCCATTCAGAAGTAACCCACGATATGATTGAGTTCAATACCCAAATCGAAACTCCCATATAGGTGTGGCACGTTAGGCTCTTCTTGCACAGTACTTTTATGGACCTATTTCCTCCTGTCCAACACTAAACACCCCCAAACCCCCTTCTCTTTCTCAAACCCCTCCCCCCTTCTCTAGTTTGTTAATGGAGGCTAGGAGATTCTGATGGACCTGACCAGCCAAGCCCGGCCACAGTTTCCAAATTTCATGAGCTCAAGCTTGACTTGGTTTCAGTTTACAGGCCTTGGAATTGAGATCAGCCTCTCCTCAAAAAGAACATGTAGCTCAGATGACAACTGTAAGTATATCATAGGCCAATATAACGTTGAGGGAAAATATCACAAAACTTCTCTAAGGTTTCTGAAAACATATCTGAAATTTCCCATGGTTTTAGGAATATCACTTGAGGCAGTATTGCTCTCCAATACCCGGACTTTTCAACTTCACCCAACATACTTATGTTGACATGCTATGGCATGGTTGTAGGTGTGGGGATCCTTTTCAAACACTCTTATTTTGCTTTGAATACTCACTCTTTGATATTTTTTTCTTTTATAAAAATAAAGAGAAGAGAAAAGAGAGGGAAGGAGGGAGAGAGAGAGAGAGAACTTTTTTTTTTTCAAGGATATGTTAATTTTTTGCTTCTAATTGAAAACTTCCCTTTATCATGTTGTATCCAAGAACCAATCAAGATCAATTTTCAGCGGAGTTTCCATATCCTAAAAGTTGATATGTAAAAGGATCAAACACCTAGACATCTACCCACAACCAACACACACCCACATATGACACCTATATCCAAACCCATGTAACAGATGCATTGTTTAACTCTCCTCTCTATAAACCATATCAAGTAAGAAGGTTAAGTTTTTCCCTGATTTATGGAGCAATAAATATTAAGCAAAGATAAATTAGACTCATCAAATCAATAAAGGTATTGAAACAGTATGAACAGAAGGCCAATAATGTGATATCAAAAGCATAGTGAAGTTTAGTGATATTCAGAAGCCATGAAAGAGGTTGATTATCTATTTTCATCAGGGGAGACTTGCTGAAATTTTTTGAAAACAACAAGTGCATGCAAAAGTGAATTGCCAAAGAAGTAGCATAAAATTTAAATATCATGGTTCTCAACATCAAAACAGTAGACCTCAAACTATACAAAAGTTTCATACTATAGATAATCTTGCAATAAGTTGCCTCTTAATTTGACAAGAAACAGAACAGGCAAACCCCAACAGTTTTCCAAATAACCATTTTTTATGGCATAATTGCAACATGTTGCCTGATAACCAGAGACTTTGCATTTCCATATTAGCAAGCACGACTATAATAAAAGTAGCTAAATGTTAAGGAGAAAGTGGTAATTACTAACAACGAAATGAAAGTAATATGCACACATGTCCAATTCAAAATGAGAACACTAGCAGTCAGGAATGCCTGCAATGCATAAGAAAAAAGAAAACAATAACTAGCATCTAAAACAGCAAATGCCACCAATACCAAGAACTACCTAATCTCTTCCTGACTCAAACACAAGATTTAAAGCAAATTTAAACCTAATAATATTTCTACTTCATAATATGATATATATATATTTATGCAAGTACAAGGCTCAGAATTTCTACAGAGAAGAGTTTAAATCAAAAAAAAATATTTGACTCAGAAATATTGGTCATGCTAGAATATTGAACTACCTGCAGGCACCCTCCATCAGTAAGAATCAATCCAATAACCTTGAACTTTTTTAAATTTGGTAAGATTTCCTTGATATAAAAACTTGGAGAAGATGAACTTTTAGGTCTGAAAGTGGGGAACTCATTGTTTCTCCTTCCCGACTTCAATTTTTCAGGTAGGCTTTTCACAATGATTACATCATTTTTGAGTGATGCTATGAACTGCTCCTCATTGTAGAGATAGGAAAAACTCCTGAATTTATAACTGTAAAAATGTAAAGTGTTAGGCTATAAAGATAAGGTTTACTAGCATATTGAACCAATGGTTGAACATTTTCTGAAAAATCTGACATAGAATACCTAATGCCTTTTGAACGAGTACTTTGTTGAATCTCCGGAATTACAAGAGTAGCATTCAGAAGCCTGGATATGGCCACAAGATCACAGATCTAGAAAATTAACAAAAATGTTATAAAACTCCCAATAGATATTAGGTTAGAGATAATGGTTTTAACATTAAACAATCATACCAGGGGTCTAATCTTCTCAAATCCACCAGAAATTTTTGCATAAATAAAACCATTGTTCTTCTCATTTGGAACTGTAAAAGAAAGGAGAAACAACTTAAGAGATGTAAGCTGAACTCATCAAATCCTCAACTACAAAACAAAGAGACTACCAGAAGACAAAGAGATAATAAGTACAATTAAAAATTTGAGGAAAGATAAAAGATTAAAGTCCTTGTTGAAAATATTTTTCATATATCAAGATCACAATTATTTTGATCTATTATCCATCGTTACCATCCAGGTTATACCATACAACATCCACAATTTTCAAAGTCAAAGTAAATAGATACTCCATAATCGTCTTTCTTCTAATTCAAATAGCTAAATGAGAATGAATAAAAATGTAATATGCTGCTGCACTGAAATTTTCTTATTGAACATATCCCTATTAAAGAAGTAATTTTCTTTTCTAGCAATTTATATTTAAGAAAGGGAAAAGGAATACAAGATAATCATGCACACATTATGTGTGTCTGTGTGGATTATATCTCTATTCAAGTAGGAAATGCATTGCACCAAGGTTGCAAACTTGCAGCCATTCAAGATCAGCAAAAGAGTACGTGCATGTGTGCATGCGTGCGTGTGTGTGTGTGTGTGTGCGTGTGTGTGTGTGTTTTACATCTCTATTTGAATAAATGCATTGTACTGAGGTATCAGCCATTCAAGATCATTCTTTTCTGGATAGGAAATATTTTTTCCATTCCTAGTTGGGAATCAAACCTAGAACTTTCCACGTGCCCACCCCAACCCCTTGCCAGATGGATCCTTTTACCATTCTTTCTCAATCTAAACATAAATTCATATGCCACCATGTCAGATAAATTAATAATCCATATATGCAGCCAGATTTCTTTTACTCATTTTATGGCCACAAGCTAGAACTACAAAATCAACCTCAAAATGATTCAGGGCTCTTGATAAGGAATGGAGAAAACACCACAGAAAATATTGATGAAACCAGCCAACATAATATTCATGTAAGAAGTAGAGGAGCAGAAAAGAAAGCTAATTCAATTTAACAAACAAATCGTCATCACAACTATTCTGGAAAGCCATACTGATCACTGTTTGGCATTCTAATCTATCAAAGTCCATACATTCTCTTAAATCAAGGGCTATTAGGCCTGTTCTATTGGCCATGATCAGCATTATCTGGAACCTTCTAACTGGCCCTACAGCATCTTCAACTAAAGTCTAGAATCATATTGTTCCTAATTGGTGAAATCAGTTCAGTTTCCTGTTGCATGTGACAAAAGTATTCTAGCTAACAATGTATATCATGCACTTCAACACCTTTTTCTTTCCTTTTTTTATGGGTAAATCATGCACTCCAACACCCTCCCTTATGGTTAGCCTCTTTTTGGCCTTACACGTGGGCTTCGTAGGGAAATAAACATGAGACAAGGAAAACATTACCTCTCGTCAAATGAGACTTTTGTTTATTATTATTGATAAAAAAAAAAAAAGACTCTTTTTAACCTTGTAGGATTTAGACCCACATGTATATCATGCGCTCCAACAATATATTTTCTTTCTTTGTCACTGATTGGCATATCCTTATTTCATACTTATGTAATGGATCTCTTATTGCTTGCGGATCAAACATTGTATCCTATAACTTACAAATACTCTTATAACTATCTTATAAATTCTTCTCTAAATTTTATAGGTATCGATAACCCAAAACATTCAGATTACCTCCAATTAAAAACAAAAAGAAAAATATATGAATGGGGGGCTTCTACTTGAAAGCCACCTTTTCCCGTTGAACTCCCTAATTTATTATTATACTTTTTTTAAATGCAAGGGGACCTGTGAAATTATATTAATGCTTTCACCTTCTTCCTTCATCCACCTATCCAAAAATCCTGACCTTATTTTCATGTTCCCCTTCCTCCCCCAATGTTCTTCCTGTTCCTTACTTCATTTTCTTCCCTTCCCATTTATCTCATCTTCCACTTCAAGTAAATAAAAATAAAAAACAAAACAAGCAAAAGAAAAACAAAATAAATAAATAAATAAATAAAAACTTCAAATTCAAAAAGAAAAAAAAATGAAAATATATAGATATTTAAATTTGAAGTTGGAAAGAAGACGTAATAAATGGTAAGGTATGAAAATGAAGTGAAAAAGGGGAAGAAAGTGAGGAAGAGGGAGGAGAAAATTGGATTAAAGTCAAGGTTTTTAGATATAGTCCTATGTACCTCAGTTTGTTGCTTTGTTAGGTTTTATTTATAATATTTTTTTACTTGTTTATCACAAAAGGAAATTTTTGGGTGGTGTAGGTGAAAGAAGATATGAGGACATTATCATAATTTCACATGCCCTTTTTCATTCTAAAACATAAAAGAATTAGGGAATCTAAAGGGAAAAAGGTGGAGTAGATGAGGGGGTGCTACCCTCACCGGTTAGAGAGATACTCACAAGTTGGCATGGTTCATTCATGGGCAAAAAGCATAGGAAGCAAGTCTCTTATGCTTATTTTGGACAGATTGGAAGGCAAGGAATAGAATAGCCTCTGATGGAGATGAGCTTTCAAACCAAAGTCAAAAAAGTTCTTTTGTTGGTCTTCTATGGTAGGAAACAAAGTTGTGTTTATAAATTATGTTCCTTCAACTCTTTTTAGTTTTTTAGATTAGTTGGAATTTTGTTGAGGGTTATATTAGCAAGGCCGCAAAAAGACCGACCCACAGAAACAAAGTTGTGTTTATAAATGTTCTGTATACCATGGGTCACTCTTTTGGCAGTCTTTCTAATATATTTATCTTCTTATCTATCAAAAAAAAAATAAAAAATCACCCATAAATTATAAATAGCATGCCTTGTTAAGCATTGAAAACTAAATTAACCTCCAGTTGACAAGTCAGGCTTCTGGTAATTATTTCATAATAAGGTCTCATCCTGTCTACATATAATTTTAACTTTCAAGCACTAATGAACTCTTTTTGAACAAATAAAAATTTAGCCACTTTCTACAAAGTGCTGGAGCATGCTTATGAGTCCAAGATATGGAATGTGAGAGCGCATGTGTCAAGAAATGCATGAAGTTTGAAAAAATCCAGATTCATGTCTAGTAATTGCTCAAGGTACTTCAGAAAACAATTTGCCAAGGATAGAATGATAAAATATCAACACATGCATGGATTTTCTATGATTTATTATTAATCAAAATTCTAAAGCTCAATTACCGAAGGCTGAAGCTCCTTTAGTCTTTTCCCTAAACTAGAATCTGCTAGCATACCATGCAAGAACTCATACAATATTTTGGTATCATTGAAGCAATACCACTCATCTTGAATAACTTAAAACAAAACAGAATAAAACTGTAAATGCACAAATGAGAGGTTTGAGTAAAATACTACCAGGATAGCTACTTCTGGGGTTGGCATAAGGCTGTAAAGATTCCAAGGGCTTCACAACACCCCATAACTTTTTATGCCTCTGTAACAAAATGAACAAAAGAGCTTACTCATCAACCAACTGTGAAGAATAATATGCATCCAATCTACAATTAAAGGAAAAAGGAGAAAGATTAGAAAGCAAAGTTGAAAGTAATGGACGAAAGTTTGATCTCAATTTACCTGTGCCCCTAACTTTGAATGTAAACCTTCCTGCAAACCTGCTAATGCGCTGTACTCCACTAAACTGACATTTGAAAATTTTGCAAGTAGAAGGTGCAGCAGCAGCGAGAACAATGAAAGAATGAGCCCAATAAGAGCCACCCATTTTATATTAGATTTGAAAACCATCTTAGCCCACACATTGAATTTCTGAGAATACTACATCCACATTCAATTTCAAATCCCACCTCTGCATTAAAAGGGAAAATTAATAAAAAGAAAAAATGCAATCATCAAGAACTAAGGTGCATGGTAACAGATTCAACAAAGCGATTCAAAATGAAACAGTTATTATACTCTGGTTGGTTACTCAGAAAATGTAATAAAAAAAGAAAAGAACTATAGTCTTGCATCCATGCAAGATCTTCACTTTCTTGAGAAAGTAGGACAATGTAAAACATAAAATTCAAATTCAAAGAAGCTCATTGTTGAAAACATATGAAGAAAAGAAAATAAAAGGAAAACGCGATCATTAAATCTTAAGTTTCCATATTCAAAATCCCAAGGAGCCAGCACCTCTAGTCAATGCAGCTAATTGGCTACACTGACTTTTTTTTTTATGCTCTCAAAAATCAGACTATAAGAAATGAGATAAAAACCAGACTACAAGAAATGAGATTTTCTTTTCTTCTCTTTTTTTTTTTTCCCTCTCCTTAGTCCTGTTGGCAACCAAACAAATAGGAAGTCTAAAATGTATAGTGCATGAATGGGTCTAATCATCTAATCTTTAACAAGAAACATTTTCCCAAGAACTTAAGTGAAATCATTGTCCAAAGGAAAAAAAAAAAAGCTTTCCCTATAAAATATTTCAAAGGCCATGAAAATGATTGATTGGAAGAAATTGAAAGAATATGCCAAAGGTATTAGGAAATTCAAATTATGTTGTATATTTGTAAGCAATTTTTTTTCAAAGGTACTAGAAAAATACTATGTTGTATGTGTTGCATCTAATTTTCAGTTTTGACTTTTAGAGGGACATTTTGGTTTAAGTACTAGACGTGAGGAAACTCTCCCAACTATCATCCTTAAATAAAGTCAACTTGAGAGCTTGACTCAAACAAAAACATTATCAAATCAATAAATAGTCAAAAATAATGTAAATATATTATGTCCAATGTAATGATGAAATACTAAATTTATTTTTGTTTTAATTTGTTTGAAATTCTATCTTGTGTTAGGTATCTTAGTAATAAACCTGGCCCTCAAGACCTACCTCAAGTAATAAGGGATTCAGAACAAGATGAAAGAGGTTGTAAGTTTAATTCCATTTAACAAAAAAAAAAGAAGTTGGGAAATATCTGAGTAATAAACAAATTTTTTGATAAGTTAAATTTTCCAATTCGGCTCACTGACTTCAAAACACCGATGTTGCTTACTTCATCTAGCTAGATATATTTTTGTAACTTCTACAATTACCCTACACAAGAGTGAGTGTACTGTACCATCCTTTAGGAATCAGTAATTCTCACCATGTTTCTTCACAATTTGCTCCAAAATTAGAAACTTCTGAAGATGACCTTCCAGTTTTAGGTTTTTCTTCCTTCCCAAAACATTTTTCTACATTTCTATAAACTAATCCTTTAAGGTACCTTTGGAATATTCTCTGGAAGCTTTTCTCAGAAAATTATTCCACTTAAATTTTCAGGAAAATCATTCTTTTTCCTATTTTGATTGCTTGATTGAATCTATTTATGCACGGCAAATTTGATATCTCCTATATGTCCAGTTGTTGAGAAAACTAAGCAAAGGAAATAAAATAAAATAAAAATAAAAATAAAAAGAATTTGATCTCTTTAGTCATTTCTTATGTTATTTTGGTTTTTAAGAAAATACAAAATCAAGTCAATGAAGCAAATCAGAAGCATTGACAGGCACTGTTAGCTTCTAAGGTTTCAAACATGAAAACCCTAAGCTCTAAGAATTTACTTTTCTTTGTTATCTTTTCTTTAGTAATTTATTTCAAAAATTACCCACCAAAAATTCCCTAAATTTTATGTTGGTCCATTTTTTCTTTTGTATTTAGTTTCTTTCTTTTGTCACTCAGATTTCTGACCATCCAAAGAGAGTACAATTATGGTTTCATATTGGATCTCTTTCTTGAATTTGTTTCTGTACACTAACAGTTGATCTACCTCTAAATTCACAGAAAAATCAAATCAAACCCTTGAAATGACACCAAATTGTTAAACCCTCAACCTAAACCAAACGTCAAGAACAGTAGTAAAAGTCTAAAACTCTACAAACTTGTGAAAAGCACAGAAATACCAAAAACACACATCCACACCCACTGAATTGACTCAAAAACCTCAAACATGAAGCACAGACCATAACCAGAACCTCAAAAAATTGCAAAAACTTCTTGTAGAACTGAAGAACTGGGCCAAAAAGCTATTGAGAAACAAAGTAAACGCAGAATCTGCATGTTGGTCTATTGGGGTTACATCAATCAAATCCTTCACAATTTTTTCATGAATTCCCAAATCCCGGATCCTAAATAACAAAGCCATGTAAAACGCACATAGACCAACCGATCAAAAAAGCAAACCAATTCGAAATCGACCGATACCATTATTTCCAAGCAGTGCCCAGCCACAAAATTCACCTCAAAAAAGTCAAACCCGTGATTTAGACTCACAATACAACAAACTCAACGTGAAATCAATACACGAATTGCCAAACAAAACCCAGATCTGATAATTTCTCATTTACAGAAAAAGAATGCAGAAGAAGAAGCAGAATATGAAGAATATCACTGACATCTGATTTGACAGTCCGAAAATCGCTGGTGCCGTCGGTGATGTCAGCAGAGTCTGATCTCGCCGGTTTATCTGTCTCCCCTCTGAACTCTCACCTCTCCTTCTGTTTGCTTGTCTAGTGTGTCTCCACTCTCTCTTGGTATTTTCTGAAACTCCGCGTGCTCTCTTATTTTTATTAAATCAAAAGGAGCTAAAAAATTTTAAAATTAGATAAATAAATAAATAATAAAAATAATATCTAATTTTAAGGATGAGCATTGTAAAAATTGGCAAAGAGTTCCCAAAAACCATTAAAAAAAAAAAAAAAAAAAAAAGGAAGTATAGTCAAGCAATCAATTTAAAAATGGGTTAAATTCATCGAGACCTGGGGTCTCTATATACTCAACTACTGTTAATTTCAAATTTCATCTATTAACACCCTTATAAATTTATTCGATTTATAAAATTTATTTTTAGAAAGATTTTAGATAAAATATTTTAGATAAAAGTATTTAACCATTCTCTAAAAATTAAGTTTTATTCTTTAAGAAATAAAAATTTTAAAAAAAAAAAAAAGAGTTTTGACTCGCCAATTTTAAAAAATATAAAAAAAAACCTCAACTTTTATAAATTAGTTTTATCTTCACCCATTTAAAAATATTTTAAAATATATACATTTTTTCATCATTCAAATAATTATTTCTTGAAGTACGTTTTTACTTGATAATATTAAATAAAATTATCTAAAATTAATTTATCATTTTAATTTGATAAAAGTGTTTTACAAATAAATACATTATAAATTTTTTATTATATTATATGATATACAAATCATTGTAGAAAAATTCTCAAGAATCATTATATGATAAATAAAATCTTTTTAACTCCCCAATGAATAATGATTTTATATCATGTATTATATAAATTTATTAATCTCGCAGATTCTTTTTAATAAAATTGAATAAAAACAAAAAAAAATAAGAAAATTTTAAAATTAAAATTAAAATACATGAAAATTAAAAACAATTGAAAACCAAAAAAAAATTAAAAATTAAAAATAAAATATTTATTCTCATTATATTTCCAACTCTTTCTCGATATTTATATTTTCTACTAGACCTTTAAAGTTTTTTTAGTTTTACTTGTATTTTTAATTTTTAAAGTTTTTTATTTTATTAATCTCAAATCAATTCTCACGATAAAAAAAAAAAAAAAAAAAAAAATTAACAGGTGTTATTAACATCACAAATAAAAAGGTCATTTCAAAAACTAATTATTTGAGTTATGAAAAAATGCATATATTTTAAAATATATTTTAAA
The DNA here is from genome assembly GCF_004353265.1 of Vitis riparia. Classification (NCBI taxonomy): domain Eukaryota; kingdom Viridiplantae; phylum Streptophyta; class Magnoliopsida; order Vitales; family Vitaceae; genus Vitis; species Vitis riparia. Next base: position 20,491,279 of record NC_048439.1, read on the forward strand.
TGGGTAAAGAAAAAATTAATTTATAAAAGTTGAGATTCTTTTTGTTATATTTTTTTTTCAAATTAATGAGTTAAAAACTCACTTTTCCCTAAAGTTTATATACGAAATACCATGGTTTTAAAAACCAGACCGGACCAGCTGGTCCAACCGGTTGGACCGCCGACCGGTCACCATTCCGGTTCGGTTCGGTCATTAGACCGGATGGAGACCGAACCGGGATTGGACCGCTTGAACCGGCAGTCCAACCGGTGAACCGGACAAACCGGCCGGTTCTGAGGGAACCAATCGATTCTAAGGGAACCAGCCGGTTCAAATGATTTTAATTTTTTTTTTTTTTTGGTTTTTCAAAAGCTCATTTTCAATCTCCATATTCTAATTTCCAAAATGAATGAAGACATGAATTTTATATTTATTAGTATGCAAAAATCTTCATGAATATTCAAACATTGACATATTATGTTTTTATTTTGAGTAATTATTTAAGTGTTGTAGACCTATGGTTGACATTTATATTATTTATTATGGACAATGTGTTAAGTTAACAACTCTTTGATAATTTGGTTATTATAGGATAGTAATGGTTTGATTATTTGATAAATATTGAGTTTATTGACATTATGAATGTATAACATCTAATATTGTGTTATAAATATCATATATGATAATTGATGACTTCTACAGGTAAAAAATTTTGTGACAAAACTCAAGTTACTCAATAAACAAAGTAGATGTTGTCAAAATTTACATAGAATTTATTAAATTTTTAATTTTTATATTATATAAAATAATAAAATATATATTTATAACGTTACCGGTTCGATAGCGGTTTGACCGGCGGTTCGACCAGTGAACCGTGAACCGGTAACTTTTCCGGTTCAATGACCGATCCGATTTTTAAAACATTGCGAAATACATCTTAGGGGTGTAAGTGACGAAATTTGAAACATGTGGTGACTTAGTATATTTTCACTAAACTTAAGGGGTTTCCATGATATTAACCTTTTAAAAATAAAAAATAAAATTTGTTCTTTATTTTTATTTTTGAATAATTTTGCCACATCTTTACACCAAAATAAAAATGATTAAGATATAATTGATCATAAAAATAGCTTTAAATCTTATTAGGATTAGTGTGTTTTATGCAATGATTATTAGTAGAAGAAGTACAAGTCTAAGTTGATGTTGTTTGTGGTGATCATAACTTTGGACTTAAAAATTATATTTTACAACAATTTTTATAGAATAATATTAATTTTGATCTACCAAAAGTTTCATTACATTCCACTCTTTTTTGGGTTTAATGTTAGTTTTTCCAAAATTTACACTATGATTAATACTTGAAACTTTGTGGTTTGTTTGGTCTATTCCTTAAAATATAAACTATTTTCTAATTTAGGAAATACTATTTTCAAACGTTTGGCATAAAACATTTTTTCGTAATTCATTCGAAAAATAGATTTTTTTTAAAAAAATTGAAATGTTTTAAGTTGTTTTTCATTGAGTTTTATGATCAAAATTGAAAAGATAAAAAATACTTTTGAAAAATTCTATGTTATATATAAGTGCATAACACATTTATCGATAATAGGTTAAATTTTTTATATTTTTATATTTAAGTTTTTGAATTGAATTTTTTTCTAAAACATCAAGAATCATTTTTAAGAACTATTTTTAAGAAATTGTATTTAATAATTATTTTTTAAAAAACGTCACCAAACAAACCTTTAACCTCCAACATCCATAAAAATTATGTTTATGAATGACATTTTGACGGAGGGAGGTGGATTTGGTATGAAAATGACTTGGTTATGTACCAAGTTTGGAATATATATATATATATATATATGGATGACATGATGCGTGACATTGATGGAGGGAGGTGGAGTTGGTTTGAAAATGGCTAGGTTACGTACCAAGATATATATATATATATATATATATATATATGAGTCATGCTTTTAGTGCCCAAATATCCTTTTCAATATCATACCTCCATTGCACCAATGGCATCTTGTCAACCCAAAAAAAATAAAATATCCTTTTCAATACCATACCTCAATCTTGCACCAAAGGATCTTGTCAGCCCAAAAAATATATATATATATATTCCAATACAACACAAAAGTTTTAATTTTTTACAACATCCAATTATATAATCTGATGAATTAATTTATAAAAAATGAAAAATATTGAATAATTTGTAAAAAAATACAAATTTTCTACAAAAAGAAGTTAGAATTTATTTAATTTTGTAATATAAAGTGATCAACCGAGGAGGTGAAGGAATTTTTTTTTAAAAAAATTAGCTAAATGTTGTAAAAAAAAAATAATTTGCTAACATAATTTATAAATTGAGAGTTAGTTAACTTATTTTATTTTCAACTAAAATTATTTGTGGAAAAAATTGGATGAATATTAAAAATTCAAAAAACAATATAATTGGTTTATGAAGTAAAAAATAAAATAATTGAATAATTTCAATGAATTGCAAGTCTAATTAGACTTTTATAAAAAAAAAATTAAAATAAATTTAATTAAGTATACATTGTTCAAACATTAAGATAGTTATGTACTCAACATTAATTGAAAATTGTATTAATAAAATAATTATTATAATTTAAATTTAATTACATAAAATATTGGTTGAAATATTGAAAATACAAAATATATATATAATTAGTAACAATATGGAATTTCACACTCCTCATTAATTTTTTTGTCATTTTGATTTTTCCAAAATTTTTAAAAGTTAAAAGAAGTAGAGAATAGAGAATCCTCACATTCTTAACCCCTATACTAATTATTTAGTATTTTTGGATTATGATTTTTTTGGCATCCATTAAACATCCCTAAAATGTAATGAACCTATTTAAACAATATTCAAGTCATATGAGGTCAAAAAAAATTTCAAAACTTTTTTTTAAAAAAAAATTGAGATCATTTGAACACCCTCTAAGTGTAATGAACTTATATAAACAATATCTAAGTCATATGAAATCTCAAAAAATTTTGAAAAGTTCAAAGAAGTGGAAAATGGGGAGGGTATGAAGTATGTGAGGTTGGTAATTTTTTAAGTATTTGTGGATTTTGATTTGTTTTCGGAAATAATTTGAACACCCCCTAAGTGTAATGAACCTATTTAAACAATATCTATATCATATGAAGTCCCAAAAAGTTTTGAAAAGTTTAAAGAGATGGAGAATGGGAAGGGTACGAAGAATGTGAGGAATCCTCGCATTCTTCGTACCCTTGGTAATTTTTTAGTATTTTTTTATTTTGATTTTTTCGGGAATCATTTGAACACCCCCTAAGTGTAATGAACCTATTTAAACAATATCCAAGTCATATGAAGTCCCAAAGTTTTTTGAAAAGTTCAAATAATTGGAGAATAGGGAGGGTACGAAGATAATTTTTTAATATTTTTGGATTTTGATTTTTCTGTAAATCATTTAAACACCCCCTAACTGTAATGAACCTATTTAAACAATATTCAAGTCATATGAAGTCCCAAAAGATTTTGAAAAGTTCAAAGAAGTAGAAAATGTGGAGGGTATGAAGAATGTGAGATTCCTCACATTCTTTGTACCCTTGGTAATTTTTTAGTATTTTTGAATTTTGATTTTTTTTGAACATCATTTGAACACCTTCTAAGTGCAATGAACCTATTTAAACAATATCCAAGTCACATGAAATGCCAAAAAATTTTGAAAAGTTCAAAGAAATGGAAAATGAGAAGAGTACAAAGAATGTGAGGATTCCTCACATTCTTCGTACCCTTACTAATTATTTAGTATTTTTGGATTTTGATTTTTTCGGGCAACATTTGAACACCCCTTAAGTGTAATGAACTTAGTTAAACAATATCTAAGCCATATGAAGTGTCAATTTTTTTTTTAAGTTCAAAGAAGTGGAAAATGGGAAAGGTACGAAGAATGTAAAGATTTCTCATATTCTTCGTACCCTTGGTAATATTTTAGTATTTTTGGATTTTGATTTTTCCGGGAATCATTTGAACATCCCCTAAGTGTAATGAACTTATATAAATAATATCCAAGTCATATGAAGTTCCAAAATATTTTGAAAAGTTCAAAGAAATGGAAAATGGGGATGGTACGAAGTATGTGAGGTTGGTAATTTTTTTGTATTTGTGGATTTTGATTTTTTTTTTTTTATAATCATTTGAACACCCCCTAAATGTAATGAACCTATTTAAAAAATATCCAAGCCATATGAAGTCCCAAAATTTTTTGAAAAGTTCAAAGAAATGGAGAATGGGAAGGGTACGAAGAATGTGAGGATTCCTCACATTCTTCGTACCTATGGTAATTTTTTAGTATTTTTGGATTTTGATTTTTTCGAAAATCATTTGAATACCTCTTTAGTGTAATGAACCTATTTAAACAATATCCAAATCATATGAAGTCCCAATTTTTTTTTAAAAGTTCAAAGAAGTGGAGAATGGGGAGGCTACGAAGAATTCCTCACATTCTTCGTACCCTTGGTAATTTTTTAGTATTTTTGGATTTTGATTTTTTTCATGAATCATTTGAACACTTCCTAAGTGTAATGAACCTATTTAAACAATATTCAAGCCATATAAAGTCCCAAAAAGTTTTGAAAAGTTCAAAAAAGTGGAAAATGAGGAGGGTACAAAGAATATGATGAATCCTCTCATTCTTTGTACCCTCAGTAATTTTTTAGTATTTTTGGATTTTGATTTTTCCAAACATCATTTTAACACCCCCTAAGTGTAGTGAACCTATCTAAACAATATCCAAGTCATATTAAGTCCCAATTTTTTTTTTAAAAAGTTCAATGAAGTGGAGTATGGGGAGGGTACAAAGAATGTGAGGATTCCTCACATTCTTTGTACCCTTGGTAATTATTTAGTATTTTTGGATTTTGATTTTTTCGGGCAACATTTGAATACCTCTTAAGTGTAATGAACCTATTTAAACAATATCCAAGCCATATGAAGTGCCAAAAAGTTTTGAAAAGTTCAAAGAAGTGGAGAATGGGAAGGGTATAAAGAACGTGGGGAATCCTCACATTCTTCATACCTTTGCTAATTTTGTAGTATTTTTGGATTTTTATTTTTACAGGCATCCATTGAACACTCCCTAACTGTAATGAATCTCTATAAACAATATCCAAACCATATGGAGTCTAAAAAGTTTTTTAAAAGGTGTAGGATATGGAGAATGGGGAGAGTATGATGAATGTGAGGATTCCTCATATTCTTTGTGCCCTTGCTAACTTTTTAAAATTTTTGGATTTTGATTTTTCTGGACATCATTTGAACACACTCTAATTGTAATGAACCTATTTACACAATATGTAAGTCATATGAACTCCCAAAAAAATGTTTAAACTTTAAAGAAGTGGAGAATTGAGAGGGTACGAGGAATGTGAAGATTCCTCACATTCTTTGTACCCTTGGTAATTTTTTAGTATTTTTAGATTTTGATTTTTCTTGGCATCCATTGAACACCCCCTAAATGTAATGAACCTATCTAAACAATATTCAAGCCATATAAAGTCCTAAAAAATTTTAAAAAGTTAAAAAAAAGTGGGGTTTGGGATTTGGCTCAGCACTAACTAGTCGACTGCTAAACTTCAACCGGTTGGATCATTTTCTCTATTGCCAACTACTACGAATTTTACTAGGAAAGCACCGAAAGTGGCAGTGGCTAGCGACAACAAAAAAATTGCATCCGTTTCATTTAAAGGTTGACCAGTAAACCAATATGTTGTTAATGTAATTTTGGATTTTTAGCCGATGGTTCTGACGTGAAAATGGCATTGCCTAATTATGACATAGATCACCTGAACAAAACCATTATCAATTATTAGCATTCATTGGGTGATAGCTTCACCAAATGAGGTTCAACTTAGATTTCAAGCCCATAAAATTGGTCTACCATTTCTATGTTTTTTGTGTGCTAATGAAGAAGTTTGAGAAAATAAATTAAATTTATCATATATATTGCTAATCATATCAACGCATTAAAATATAGAACTACTCTCCTCAAATTTCAAAGGCCTGAATTTCAAGCCTAACTGACGTATATTGATACTAAATCTGTCAAGCGCCATACCTTTGGTAATGTCTTACTGTTGAATTGATACTCACCAAACCTCTTGCTCCACCCAAAAGGCATCTTGAGTAATTTTCTAGTCTACACAACAATCTCATAGTTGAATACCATTGAATTCCCAAGGTTCAAAGAATGAATCATAGCACCAAAAGATGTTGATAGTTAAGTTAACGACTTTTAATGATAGTAGCACCCTAATGGTTATCAAGTCAACTATCAGGAATATTCCCCATTTTTTCTAAAAGTATTATTAACCTCGCTTAATGTTCTAGAAACGATTGTAACCTCCAACAAGGCCTTTTCCCCCTCATGTAGAAGAACAAATGTACATAAATAACCTTCATAAGATACTTGCCAAAGTGATATTATGACATATATAGCCTTCATAAGACACTGATTGCTTCAATAGACTAAAAAGACTATTATCTTTACGTGTTAATATCAAACAAAAACCAATTTCTTAAAGTTAACAAATTTATGATAAACCAAACTTAGTTAACAAAAAGCAGTTCCTCAGTATAATTGGAACAAAAACTAGATGATTTCATTATTTTCTTTTTATTTATTTATTTATTTATTTTATATAAACAATAAGAGCATCTAATAAAAAGTGACAAACAAAGGGCAACACCCTATGCATACAGGTAGTTTACAAAAAGCTTCGAAACAAGCACACCAAAAGGCATATACATAAAACATACTTCAGAAAAATGAAACTATCCATATTTAAGGCTATCTAAGAAATCCATAGTTAAGGCTGCAAAAAAGGCATTTGAAAATCATCTGGGTTTCTTATGAGCAAGTAAGCATCTTTGCATGGATATAAATACCTAAAGCATATGTAGACCTGAATTTTGATAGATAATTGATAGCTCACTGAAATAATATCTTCTACATATGTACATATGGGCAACTATTTACAGGATACAAACTAAGTTATTTATTTAGCTGGCAAGATCTTAAGATGATTCGATACTCCCACAAAAAAAGACAGCATCCTAACGTTTACGGAAATTCCAGGTTGAGCTATTTTACTTTAGCATAACCTAGATTTGATGTGAACTTAAATCAGTACTTAACAGGATGCTAAAATATTCAATGCTACCTTAACCAAAATATAGTATAGATCTGATATCTAATGAAGACTAGGCTAGGCTTCTATAGCACTAACATTAGGATATAGTACTTGAACCTTCAAAGGATGTCCTCAACTTGAAGCTTAATGGATTAAAAGTGGTAAATTGATTGATTGGTATGAATTCGGAACTATAGTGACACATTTGAATATAATTAAAAATCTATAGGTGGTAAATGGGAAATTGGAATGTAATTCAATATCCCCTAGTTTGAATTTAATGGATTAAAAGTGGTAAATTGATTTATTAGTATGAATTCAGAACCATAGTAACACATTTGAATATAATTAAAAAACCATAGGTGGTAAATAGGAAATTGAAATGTAATTCAATATCCCTTAGTTTGAATTTAATGGATTAAAAATGGTAAATTGATTTATCAGTATGAATTTGGAATCATAGTAACACATTTGAATATAATTTAAAATCTATAGGTGATAAACGGGAAATTGAAATGTAATTCAATATCCCCTAGTTTGAATTTAATGGATTAAGAGTGGTAAATTGATTGATTAGTATGAATTTGGAACCATAGTAACACATTTGAATATAATTAAAAATCTATAAGTGGTAAATGGGAATTTGAAATGTAATTCAATATCCCCTAGTTTGAATTTAATGGATTAAGAGTGGTAAATTGATTGATTAGTATGAATTTGGAACCATAGTAACACATTTGAATATAATTAAAAATCTATAAGTGGTAAATGGGAAATTGAAATGTAATTCAATATCCCCTAGTTTGAATTTAATGGATTAAAAGTGGTAAATTGATTTATTAGTCTGAATTCAGAACTATAGTAACATATTTGAATATAATTAAAAATATATAAGTGGTAAATGGGAATTGAATTGTAATTCAATATCCCTTAATTTGAATTTAATGGATTAAAAGTGGTAAATTGATTGATTAGTATGAATTCGGAACCATAGTAATACATTTGAATATAATTAAAAATCTATAAGTGGTAAATGAGAAATTGAATTGTAATTCAATATCCCTTAGTTTGAATTTAATGGATTAAAAGAGGTAAATTGATTGATTAGTATGAATTTGGAACCATAGTAACATATTTGAATATAATTAAAAATCTATAAGTGGTAAATGAGAAATTGAAATGTAATTCAATATCCCCTAGTTTGATTTAATGGATTAAAAGTGGTAAATTGATTGATTAGTATGAATTTGGAACCATAGTAACACATTTGAATATAATTAAAAATCTATAAGTGGTAAATGGGAAATTGAAATGTAATTCAATATCCTCTACTTTGAATTTAATGGATTAAAAGTGATAAATTGATTTATTAGTTTGAATTCAGAACATAGTAACACATTTGAATATAATTAAAAATCTATAAGTGGTAAATAGGAAATTGAATTGTAATTCAATATCCCTTAGTTTGAATTTAATGGATTAAAAGTGGTAAATTGATTGATTAGTATGAATTCAGAACCATATTAACACATTTGAATATAATTAAAAATCTATAAGTGGTAAATGAGAAATTGAAATGTAATTCAATATCCCATAGTTTGAATTTAATGGATTAAAAGTGGTAAATTGATTTATTAGTCTAAATTCAGAACCATAGTGACACATTTGAATATAATTAAAAAGTTATAGATTGTAAATGAGAAATTGAAATGTAATTCAATATCTCCTAGTTTGAATTTAATTATTTAAAAGTGGTAAATTGATTGATTTATATGAATTTCAAACTATAGTCTCATATTTGAATATAAATAATTAGTTATAATTGTTTAATGGGGAATTTAAATGTTATTCAATATCCCTTATTTTCTATTTATTCAATTATGTGAATTTTGAACTACAGTTCTTAATAGGAAAATTTTAATTTGGACTCATGCTTTCCCTTCATTTTCTTAATTTCATATCTATGTAAGTGCAAAACCACTAGTGTTTGCCGGTAAAGGAATTTCCTCAACTGGTAGACAAAATTTCTCAACCGTTAGGCACTGCAAGTTTGCAAAAGGTGGGATTCATTTCATACAAGTCGATCAGTAATGAAGTGGTTGAGTTCATGCAATCAATCGATACACACTGCCAGTTTTTTGGGTCATCATATCATTTCTGCAGCCAAATACCCATCTAGAAACCCATTTTTCTCATCTCATCTTTTCATCTTGAAAAATGAATATCACGTTGGTCTTTTATGCATTGAATTGTATTTTTTTTTTTTTATAAACTCTATGCATTAAATTGTTGCCCCACCATAACCATAAAATCAATACCAAAAAAAAAAAAAAAAAACCATAAAAATAGAGCCTAATAATCTCCAAACACAACGAATTCTAAATTGTTTAAAAATATGAAAAAAAAATCATCCATAAACAAATCAAAACAAAATATAAAAATAATAATATTTCTTGTTTGATCAACTCTGAAGTTGGATGATGAAAGCAGTTGAAGACGAGAATAATCTAGGTTGAGAGTGAAATGAGCGTGAACTATTGGAACAACTCTTTCTTGCCAAAGAATGGATCAAACGGCTACGAGATGGTGAGACGTGGTTGAGGGTTTTTGATATCTTCCATGATGGTTACAACAATGAATCTAATGAGAAAAAAATGGAAGAAGATGGACAAAATGAAGTCATGAGGGAGAAAGAAATGAGGAAAGGCAAATGAAGAGAGAATGGGAGAACCAGTTACTCCCTTAATATGTTATCTTGTTTTTTTTTTTTTTTTAATTTAAAATGGATGGCCAAAATCTAATCTTGGAAATCCAACGGATGAAAAAAGTTTCTGTACAATACCCCATTCAGTACTATAAAAGTTTCCATATATATATGAATGACATGATGGGTGACATTGATGGAGGGAGGTGGATTTGGTATGAAAATGACTTGGTTATGTACCAAGTTTGGAATTTATCAAATTGCGAAGAGAGAAAAAGGTTGCATAATATATATATATATATATATATATATCTTGAGGTTGACTTGTGATCATCTATATTACTAGATTAATCTGCATTAGAAAATATGCAACAAGATTTTTCTAGTTGTGACTCATCTTGTATATGACATCCAAGATATGTTGTACCTTTTCAAGTATCATATAATTCTTTTTACGAGATGCATGCATGAAGTGACATGCTTTATTTATTGAAAAGGCTATATCTAGCCATGTGATTATGATAGATATTAATGTTCCTATAATACTCTTACACAAAGTAAGCTTTCCGTACCAAAAGTAGGTAGTTTCATACCACATATTGCTTGAGTAATAATAAGCTTGACTCCAAGCATTTTTATCTTTAGGAGTAGATTACATATGTATTTAATTTGAGAGAGATAGAGTCCTTGCTAACTATAAAAAACTTCTTAGGAATTAGTAGGGGTTTCCTAAATCTTTCAATTATTGCAAAGTGCATGAGGAACATAAACAAGAATAAAAATGGTCATAGTAGAAGTGTTGAAACCCTAGTCTATTAAGACTTTACTAAGGCATTGGAACCAAGATCTTGCCTAGCTTTTCAATGTACATTAATAGAGGTGTCCAATGGGCACGTGTTTACTGGGCCATAATGGGCAACGTGTCGGGCCAACACGACCCACTTTAAAATTGTGTCAGGCTAGCCCAGCCTATGCATGCTAAATAGGTGGCCCGACATGGCCCATAAGCTTGTGGGATAATCGTGTCAGCAGGTCGTGGCCCATGGGCCACTCACTTTGTTAAAAATTTTAATTTAATTTTTTAAGTCATTTTATGTTATGTTTTTTTTCATTATTAAATAAAATTTCTTTTTGTTACTTTAAACACCTCTAATAATTATACTTTTTATTTTTTTATACACCTTTAATAATTATACTTTTTATTTTTTATATTTATATTTATCGAGTTTGTAATTGTAAAATTTATAGAAATGTTAGTTTTTTGTTTTTAAAAATAGTGAAAAAATTATATTTGAATTTGTTTATTTTTTTATATCAAAATGACAATAAATTTAAAATAATGGAATATAAAAGGAAATGAAATATAAAAAAAATAATTTGACACAAAAAAGTAAAAATAGTTATTGATTTACTTTTTTTACCCCTCAAACTAGTTGTTATATAGTTGTTGAGAGGGGTATTATAGACATTTGACATATAATAAAAAGTAAAAAGTGAAAAGTGAAATTTTAAAGGGCTAGGCAGGCCGGCATGACGAGTTGTTTCCTTTGGCCCAACACGACCCGCTCATTTGGGCTGTGTCGGCCCGACCCGGTCTTTTGTCATGCCGAGCCACGGGCCAAAATGGGCGGCCCGACCCATTGGAAGCCTCTATGTACATACAAGGCCTTGTTCAATAGATACACATGGTTGTGTTTTTATATTGAATAAAATCCTATTTTCATGAGTGCTTCAGATTACCTTACATTTTTCAAAGAAATGACCCCATTTCACACTCATATAGGTGATTTCTATTAGATTATCTTGCCTTTCTAAACTATAAGATTCATTAAGAGTAAAACTTAACCTAAACCATGTTACTGATAACACAATTTCATCATAGGATTAGGTAAGAGATATTATTTCTATAGTCTTTTAACCATTCATAACTTAATTACCTTTGAACCTAGATCCTGGATTCTCTAGTAAGCTAGATTGAGTTGTCATTATGAAGACTTTTAATCATATATAAACAATAATCTCATTCATAATAATGAGCAATTAACTTGGTATCTCTCTTGAAAAACTTTAAGTGGACCCGTAAGGTTATCCTTTAAATATGTGGAAGTAATTCTATTGGAAAGTATTGTATCTTCCACATATACATAGAAATTTACCATTGTGTTTGTTATTTGTGCCCTTCCAATAGTTACTTAATTATTTTAATATTTGATTATTGTTGGCATAGGTTCTAGCTAGTATGGTATGTCCTCTAGGAAATCATGAAGTCAGTACGTGATCTTTTCCTACTTTTTCTAAAGTTATAAATTTAGATTCCATAATAGATTTGAAAACACGTTTTATTTTTTATTTCTTGATTTACATGATAAAACTTTACTTCCTATTGTAAATACATAACCTCTAGTGGATTTAGTATCTGTTGTATCATATATCCAATTTGCATCAATAAATTCTTTAAGTAAAATTGGATATCTTATGTGATGCAATACATAGTTTAGAGCGTATCTTAGATATATAGGAACCTTACCTATCATCTTCCAATGATATTTTCCTTGATTGCTTGTAAATCAACTTACCTTATTTACTACATATGTCATTTCTGGGAATGTGTAGTTCATGACATACATTTGACTGTCAAACATATGTGAATATTCTAATCGAGATGTTGTTTGACTAATATTTTTAGCTAATGTAGATTTATTGGTGTTTTTACTAAACTATCTTCATATTTATTAAATTTTCTAAATATTATTTTAATATAGTGAGATTAAGATAATACTTGATCCACTAGTTATCTTACAAAGTTTAATTCCTAATATAACATCTATGATACACATTTCTTTCATGTCAAAATGAGTGGTCAACATTTTCTTAATAGCTTTACCTAAAATTAGCATATCATTTACATAGAGACATATCACTACAAAACCATCTGATGTGCTCTTGCTATAAACATATTTACCACATTCATTTTTATCAATCACCTGACAATATAAAATTGTCAATACTCTTATGCCATTGGTTTGATGTTTGCTTTAATCCATATAATGATTTAGTAAGTCTTTTAGGAGTCAGAAACCTAGCATATTGTTTCATATAGATCTCTTCTTGTAATTCACTATTTAAGAAGGCCATCTTGACATTCATTTAATGAATTTCAAGATTATTCAATGCAACTATTGCAATTAACACTGATGGAAGTTATTTTATGAACGGTGAATATGTGTAAAAAAAAGTCAAGACCTTATTTTCATTTAAACATTTGGCTACTAATTTAGTCTTTTATATATCAATTGATCCATCAACCTTAAACTTTATCTTAAAAATTCATTTTCAAATTAAAGGATTATCACTTAGTGGAAGATCCACGAGCTTGTATGTATGACTTTGTAAGATGGATTCAATTTCAATATTGATAGGTTCCATTTAAAATGAAGTTTTTGGAGTTGTCATTCCTTTTTTGAATGTCTTAGGTTCACTTTCAAACATGTAAGTTGGATAATCAAGAAAAACAACTTAGAAACTTTGGTTACTACAATTGGGATACTCTTGGATCATAGGTGCATGCTAGATTTATGCAATAAAAGCGAATATAATAAAAGAAACTATAGATCTGAGGCTAAAATACTTATCTTTGATCTAAATGTTCCTAGGTTAATATCTTAATGAAGAAGATCTCAGTCACCTCACGATCTTCTAACCAATCACTCCTTTTTTTAGCTTAGCATTTGTGTAGAATGACTACACAACCTTCTCAAGGGAGAGAAGGATGGAGGCTCCCTCTAGAAGACAATGGTATAGGTGTCAACTACACTTCACTATGTTATGAAATTACATTAAGATAAGAAGTTTGTATCTATGACCTATTATCCACTACATGCAAACTCCTCATAAACTAGTGTTTGTAATCTAATAAGGTAGATGCAATCAACCTCTCAAGATTACCTCCTTAATCCTTGAGTCTCAAATCTCCTTATCATGTGATAAACTGACATACTCTAGCTCACAAAGAACATACTCAAATTCCATTAAAAGAATTATTGTGAGCCCAATTTTTATGATCACAAATCCTTAAGACCACTAAAAGAGACACACTACCTTAATCCCATAAGATATCATGGTGTCTATGTTAAGAATATTTGTTGTCACTTGTCTTAATCAATAGCGATCTAATTCATAGGGAATATATATATGACCAACTTAGGGTCTCACTCATAGGTAAAAATTACTAAAAACCTCAACACTAGCTTAATATTCTCTCAAGGTTGAGAGCTTATGCAGTATTATATCTTGGTGAATCATGACTACTCAATAACCAATATCATGATTCATCATCAGTCTTATCCAATGAGTAATCATATACACTAGTGCACCCATGATGGAAAGGTCATCCCGATCACCAAGACAAGTCATCTCTCTAATCAAGAAGTGGTGCACTACAATATTTGGTGGATTGCCTAATTCCATGAATTGATAGTGAACAATTTATTATATTGGAAGGAATTTCTGACTTTGATATTTTGTACAACTCTTAATGCATCTAAATCATGTATAGTATAAGTAATACAAGTGTGAAAGTTTAGGCAACGAGTAATGCAATCAAAGATAAAAAGTGAGACCATTAATAGTAATAAATCTATTTATTTAAAACTTATTTTGTTACATCATGTTATGCTTTCAAGGGCTTATCCTAACAACTACATCTAGGTTCTTCAACATTTTAATGACTATTATTGGTAGTATCATATATTCTTTTACAAAAAAAAAATTTCTTTGACATACATTTACAAGGAAACATGTTTTAAAAAATTGAGGCATTCCTTGATTCAATGATTATATTTTTATTAATATCAAGAATATTTGATTTATATACTAGGAACCATCATGCATTACTTTTATTTACATGACTAATAAATACATTGTCAATTATTTTAGGGCTAATCTTAAACTTTTTAGGATTAGGAACAACTACTTTAGTTAATCACTCCCATATTTTTCAAATATTTATAATAAAGTCTTTGTCCTTTCCATAGTTCATTTGAAGTTTCATTTTTTTTTTCTTGTGATATTTTGTTAAGAATATGATTTGTGGAAAAAATTGCTATCCCCCACAAATTTTAGGGTAAATATGAACTTATCAACATTACATTTACCATCTCATTTAATATTTGATTCTTGCATTCAACAACATCGATCATTTAACTAAGGTGAAGAAGGAGCGGTAGTTTGGTAAATAGTTCCATGATCTTAATAGAATTCACCAAAACTTACTTCATCTTTTCCATCTTTATCATCTTTTGTTATCTTTATTTTCTTTCTGAGTTGATTTTGAACTTCATTCTTACTATGTTTAAGCACTTCTATCTAGGGCCACGTCTTCTTAGCAAATATACATAATTAAATCTTGTGCAATCATCAATGAAGTAATGGAATATTTTTTCTTGCTCTAGTTTGCATAAACTTTAAATCATGGTTATCACGGTGAACTAATTCTATAGGCTTAGTTTTTTTTTAATAGAATCAAATGATGTTTTAGCTAACTTTGCTTCTATACTATCTTGTGCAATCATCAATGAAGTAATTAATGAAATATTTTTTTCTGGCTCTAGTTTGTATAAACTTTAAATCATGGATATCATGGTGAACTAATTCTATCGGCTTAGTTTTCCTTCTAATAGAATGAAATGGTGTTTTAGCTAACTTTGCTTGTACTCATATTTCACACTTACGATTTGGATCAATGAGAAAGTTAGACAATAAATTTAAATTCATGAATTTATGCAAATTAAAATTTATATGTCCTAATCATATCATGTCATACATTGGATGACTCAAGTAAATAAGCATTGGAGCTAATTTTATTATTATATATTACTAGAATCTTATAGTATAGTCAATACTAATTTCATTTTGAAAAGCCCATCCATGAAATACCATCCACCTAAATACATCCTACTATTATTGAGTACCATAGATCTCATTTTTAGTGAGTGCAAGCTTATTAGATTCAAAAACCAACTTGAACCTGTTGTTACTCAATATTGAGACAAAAATTAAATTCTTGTTAATATTAGGTACATGTTGCACATTATTGAGATTGAGCTCCCTTTCTAAAGTCATCTTCAATGGTACCTTTCCTATGTCTTTGAATTTTTGAAAGTTGCTCTTCCTATGCCTCTAATTTGCAAGTACTTCCTTCTATTTATGTACATAAGAAGAGAACATTTTTTTTTTAATAGAACAAAACAATCCTCAAGTCCTATCTCCTTAAGGTAATTATTTTACTTTAATTACAATTTGGAAAGATTTGTTCAATGGTGCTTGATGTTTGAATATTTAGATAAATTCATTCTAAGCCTTGGATTACAAGGATGCATGCATCTATCATCTTAGAAACATTAGATTTAAAGCAACAAAAGCATTCAAAGATTAAAAAACTTAAATCTAAGGTTAAACAAACTTTATGTTTAATTTGAATGTTTTTAGATCAAATTTAGTCATATGAAGATGGATTTAAAAACCTAAAGATCTTTAACCTAATGGACTCTTTCTTGGAACTTGGCACTTGAGAAGGGTAGATTTATCTTTCCATAGGGGAGTTAGAGGTTAGGACTCTCTCCCTCTCTCTAGAAGACAATGGTTAAGAGTGTTTTACTCTAAATCCCTACAAGTGTTTATATAGATTTCATTGAGGGTTTACTCAAGCCTATCTTGGTTTGGGTCATTTAGTCTAACCCACCATGTTCTAATTATTTAATTAATACTATTAAATGTTTTAATTAATTAATTAGTTTAATCCAGAAAGACCATTCATAAACTCTCATGCAACTTTGCATTTTTACTAAAATTCCTTTATGCACGTATATAAATAAAAACCTATAAATCATTGAAAATAACATGCCCCTAAGGAGTGTGAGCTCGAGTGGGGACATTAGAACTCATAGGAAACTATTGACTCCCTCAAAATTTAATTCTAAAGTTGATTCAACATCCCATTATAAAGAGTCTATTGTGCTTTATTATCTCATACAAAATATATAGAGACAAACAAATTAATAAAATCTAATTTAATCAATTTCTCAAATTTATGGCATACTAACCACCATATGCAAACTTCTCATGACTAGTATTTGTAATCTAAGAAGGTATGAATTATCATCCTCTTAAGATTACTTTTACCATTCTTGTGTCTTAGATTCTTCTATTATGTGGTCAATTGAGAAACTTTAGTTCACTAACTGCATACATCAAATTTCACTATGGAATTATTGAGACCACAAATTTATAATCGATTAACCATGACAAAAAGTTACATTTTTTGTTATTTTTCTAAAACCATTTTTCTTACAATATTAATTACTTACGTCTAATAAAATTATTCAAATTGAATTGGGATTCGCTTGGCCATGAGGCTATCTATCCCCTAGAAGCAACCATTATTGTTTAAAAAATCTATAATTAATTACAACCCTATTAAAAGGTCATTCTTAGGCTAGCTCCCATCTGTTTCAAGCCTAGTGAAAATGAATTCTCTTTGAGATCATGTATGAAGATCAATTTAACAACTAAGGGTATTTTTGGCTGCCCATGCATAATGATTTAATAAATATGGTGAAAAATTGTGATTAAAGTCAAACTAAGTTTTGCCTTGATGATCAATTCACTCGTAAGAACCTAACTAACCATCATTTGTGGTCCTTGACCTTTTGCCTGAATGACGTAAAAGTACTTGCTTGTAGTTATGGATCACATTTTTAGATAAATGAAGCAAACTTATTTATCACTATCAATTAATGCATAGTTTATTTTTCTCTTATTTAGCATTCTCCTTGTAAAGGTTACTTATTACTTTGCTATTTCTGACATGAAAACTTGATTTTGTGCAATTTTTGCTTATTCTCCCTAGTTACTTTATGTAAAGGAGGATTGAAGAAAAACATTTTGTTTTTTTTTTTTTTTTTTTATCTTTGTAGGATGAGAATTTATCTATTATTATTTCCCTATTTTGTATAAACTTCTTGTCTACAACTTCACCTTTCCAAATCAAATATAAGATAGAATTGAAGAAAAGCATAAATAGAAGTCTTGCTTTTCTTTATTTTCATGATGAATTATATTTTATTGATGTTGCCAGCTCTTACTATGCAAGCCAAATAAAATAAAAAAGAGGGGCACTCTCAAATTTTTCATAATGAAAACAAATTTTTATTGTTGCCACATCTTAGATGAAATTTATTATGGCAACTTGCTGCTATTTTAATCAATCAAATGAAATGAAACAAAAGCATATTAAAAAAAATAGTCTCCCTCTCTCCCTAATAAGGACATATTTACTACCATTTTAAATTTTTCTATGTTATTTATTGTTTTAAAAATTATCAAACCCTAGCCATCATAACCAAGTAACAAAAATGGAAATTTTCTTTTACTATTGTTCTTTGTGTATAGTTTATTATTGACAACCCATCTCATAATTATCTTAATCAAATAAAACAAAAATGAAAGACAAGAATAATTCAAATCATTTTATCTTAAAGTGTACTTATTATTATAACATTTTGTGTAATATTATCTTTTCCTATTTCTTATATAAAATTTCTTAGCCTATGTTTGGTTCCTAGATAGAAAATTTGATAGAGGAAAAAGAGAGAAAAAGAAAATAAAGAGGACGAATAGAAAAAAAAATAAATTATTGTTTAGTTATTCATGTAAGAAATAGACTTTTTTCAAACTTTCATAACTTTTTTTTAAAAGAAAATAAGAAGAAAAAATTTTAGGGTCTGTTTGGTAACTTTTTTAGAAAACAAATTTGAAAAATAGTTTTTAAAAACAATTTTACAATATTTTTTTTCCCTTGTTCTTTTTTTTTTTCTTTACTTTCTTCCATTATTCACAAGCAATAAAATCATTTTTTATTTCTTTAAAATACTTATCTTAGTATATTGTAGAACCAAACATAACTTTGATGTTTAAAAGGTAAAAATGAATTTATTACTATTGCCATATATTTAATAAAATTTACTGAGTTCAACTTTTCTTGATTCTCAGCATCTAAATGAAATAAAATAGAATAAAAGCAACCAAATAATAAGACAGAAGAAAAGCATATAGAAAATTTTGTCCCCACTCTAGGTGCGATCTTTGGATACAATGAAAGGACAAACAGGATTTGAACGGGTCCCTTGTGAGAGTGGCAAAGTAGCAGCATCAACATCACATAAAGGTAAAAAGTAAAAACTCTCTTCTTTTAGGCCTTGGTCTCTCATAGATGCTTATTAATTTAGTTAATCGTTCAACCCAAATCAGATTCTTTTGAACCCAAACAATAATATTCATGTTGTTTATATATAACCATGTGGATTAATCTATATTAATTTGTACGCAAATCTCTATGTGTTCGGGTTTGTTATATAAAATGAGAAATCCCATAAATAGATGAAGTCAAAACTTGCATTAGAAGCTAATAGTTCAGTTTTCCGAGGTGATAGATGCAAGGCAAGAATCTATCCATATAGATTTTGCATATATGATACCAGGGTTGTTAGATATGTCTACTATTAAATTCCTTTCATCAATAGTGTAGGGAATTAAACCGAATTCCCAACCCGTGAGAAACAAAATTAAAGAAAACACACGCCAAAGAAAAGATAATCACACGCACAAGACAGTATTTACGTGGTTCGGCAATTTGCCTACATCCACGGAGTTGCAGGGATATCACTATTATCAGGGAAGAATTCAGAGTACAACCTAGCGGCTACAATATTCTCTCTATATATATAACACGACAACCCCACCACACTAAAAAACCCTAATCATAAAGGGTGGTTCCACAATGGGCTAAACGGCCCAACAGGCCTCAATAAATCTCCCATTAAAAAGCCATGCAATATTATTCGGGTCGGGTCGTCAAATTGGATCAAACAAAACTAGGCTCCACAAAGCCCTACAAATCTCCCACTTGGAGACTAGTCCAATCACCAACATCAAACCGCTATCCTCCAAGAAACAATCCCTCATCCCTACAACTTATCCTCCTGTCCTCAAGCTAGAAGACCAATTGAAGCTGCGCACAGCTTCAACTTCTCAATAGTGACACCCTTAGTCAACATGTCTGCAGGGTTCTTAGATCCACAAATCTTCTCAAGTATTACCAGTTTATCCTCAACAAGATAACGGATAAAGTGGTATTTTGTTTGTATATGTTTCGACTTTGAATGAAAAGCCGAATTTTTGGCAAGAAAAATTGCACTCTGACTGTCACTGTGTAGAATGCCCATCTCCTGCTTCTTACCCAATTCATCTAAGAAACCATGTAGCCAAATCATCTCCTTTCCAGCTTCAGTTGCTGCAACATACTCGGCTTCTGTAGTAGACAAAGTAACAATCTTCTGTAGATTTGAAACCCATGATATAGCTGTACCACCTAGAGTAAAAACAAACCCAGTAGTACTCTTTCTACTATCAATATCACCAGCAAAATCAGCATCTACATAACCCTGCAATTTCAAACTTGCACCTGTGAAGCAAAGACATGTATTTAATGAACCCTTCAGATATCTTAGAATCCACTTGACTGCCTCCCAATGCTGCTTTCCAGGCCTACTCATGAATCTGCTCACAACTCCCACTGCATGTGCAATGTCTGGCCTTGTACACACCATAGCATACATCAAGCTACCAATAGCTGAGGCATAGGGCACCTTGCTCATATGGTCCCTTTCTTCTTCTGTCTTCGGTGACTGTTCTTTGCTTAGTTTGAAATGGCTCCCCAAGGGTGTGCTCACTGGTTTAGCTTCATTCATGTTGAACCTGCTGAGAACTTTCTTCACATACTCTGATTGTGAAAGCTTCAATGTACCATTAGCCTTATCTCTAATGATTCTCATACCAAGGATTTGCTTTGCAACTCCCAAATCCTTCATTGCAAATTGTTTGGACAATTGCTTCTTCAGATAATTAATCTTCTCAATGTCAGACCCTGCAATAAGCATATCATCCACATACAACAGTAATATGATGTAAGAATTGTCAAAAGACTTAACATAGCAACAGTGATCAGCTTCACATCTCTTGAACCCAATTCTATGCATAAAACTGTCAAACTTCTTGTACCACTGTCTAAGAGCTTGTTTAAGGCCATACAAGCTTTTTCTCAGTTTGCAGACTAGATTCTCTTGTCCCTGAACAATGAACCCTTTTGGCTGAATCATGTAAAGGTCTTCCTCCAAGTCACCATGAAGGAATGCTGTCTTCACATCTAACTGCTCAAGATGTAAGTTTTCTGCAGCCACCATTCCTAGTACAAGTCTGATTGTTGACATTTTCACAACTGGAGAAAATATCTCTGTGTAGTCAATGCCCTCCTTCTGCTGGAACCCTTTAACAACTAATCTGGCCTTGTAACGTTTACTACCATCATGCTCATTCTTTATTCTGTATACCCACTTGTTGTGCAAAGCCTTCTTTCCTACTGGCAATTCAGTCAATTCCCATGTCTGATTCCCTAACAAGGAATCCATCTCATCCTTCATGGCTAACTCCCACTTGCTTGAATTCTCATCTTGCAAGGCTTCATCATAACACTCTGGCTCACCGCCATCAGTCAACAGGAGATAATTTAAAACAGGTGAATAACGCTGCGGAGGTCTAATGTTCCTGGAAGATCTGCGAACTTCAACTACAGGTGTACTCAGATCTACCTGTGAATTTACATTCTCCTTATCTTCTTCACCCCCCTTCTGGACAGTACTTTCAGTCAATTCATCTAAGTTGACAAACTTAGATTTCTTTTGATCTATCTCTGTAACATCTGACACTACAGTTGACCTGTCCTTGTACATAACCTGTTCATTAAATATCACATTTCTACTTCTGATGATTTTCCTGTTTTGTTCATCCCAAAACCTATAGCCAAATTTCTCATCACCATAGCCAATGAAAAAACATATTTTTGACTTTGCATCAAGTTTGCTACGAGCATCAGAATCAATATGAACATAAGAAACACAACCAAAAACTTTTAAATGTGAAAACTTCACCTCTTTACCGCTCCAAACCTCCTCAGGAAGTCTGAATTCCATGGGAACTGATGGTCCTCGGTTTATCAGGTAAGCTGCAGTACTAACAGCATCAGCCCAAAAAGTTTTTGGTAGTCCAGCATGCAACCTCATACTTCTAGCACGCTCATTGAGAGTTCTATTCATGCGCTCAGCCACACCATTCTGCTGTGGTGTCCCAGGAATGGTCTTCTCCATCCTAATTCCCTGTGCAGCACAATACTCATTGAACCCTCCATCTATGTACTCTCCTCCATTATCTGACCTCAAACATTTTACTTTCAAACCTGTTTCTGTCTCAACCATGGCCTTCCACTTCTTAAAAGTTTCAAATACATCAGATTTATTTTTCAGAAAATAAACCCATACCTTTCTACTTGAGTCATCAATAAAAGTGATGTAGTACCTTGAACCTCCTAGGGATGCAACCGGAGAAGGCCCCCACAAATCAGTGTGTACTAGTTCCAATTTTTCAGCCTTCGGTGTCCTGCCAGTTTTCAAGAAGCTTACCTTTTTTTGTTTTCCTAAGATGCAACTTTCACACATGTCAAAATCAATGGATTTCAATTCTGGTAGTTTTCCTTTTGACAACAGCATCTTCATCCCTTTCTCACTCATGTGACCAAGTCTACGATGCCATAGGCTTGTATCAGTACTTGCATCAGCAACTGCAATTGTGTCTCTTGGACATGAGGTCATATACAAAGTACCAGTCTTCTTTCCACGAGCCAATACCCTAGCTCCCTTTGTAACCTTCCAAGTACCACCAACAAATAATATCGCATGTCCTTCATCATCAAGTTGTCCAACAGAAATCAGATTCCTCCTCAGGTCAGGAATATGTCGAACCTTCTCCAGTAACCAAACAGACTCATTAGGCAACGATATCCGGATGTCTCCCAGACCCACAACATCCAAGGCTGAACCATCAGCCAAATACACCTTACCAAAATCACCTGCAACATAATTCTGTATGATTTCTCGGTGTGGAGTGGTATGAAACGAAGCTCCTGAATCCAAAACCCAATCATCAAGTGGACTGTCTACTGCAAGAAGTAATGCATCCTGTACCTCTTCTGTTACAGCATTAGCAGAATCATCTTCATTCTTCTTCTTAGGGCTTTTGCATTGCCTTTTAAAGTGACCTGTTTTCCCACAATTCCAACATTGTACTTGTTGGCCTGATCTAGATTTGCTTCTGTTTCGATTAGAATTTCTGGAATTTGATCTACCCTGATTTGAATTTCTGTTATTACCTCTGCCTCTTGTCTCAAGGTTTAGGGCAGAACCAGATCCTGAGGTTTCTCCTGCATCTCTTCGGCGAATCTCCTCAGCCAGAATTAAATCTCGTATATCATTGTACTTGAGCTTTTCCTTTCCCGTAGAATTGCTTACTGCCATCCTCATTGCCTCCCAACTGTTTGGCAAAGAAGCTAAGACGATCAGAGCACGAATCTCATCATCAAAATCAATTTCTACAGACGACAATTGATTTGTGATTGTATTAAATTCATTCAGATGTTGTGCTACTGATGCATTCTCTGCCATCTTCAAATTAAACAATTTCTTCATCAGATGCACCTTATTGTTTGCGGACGGCTTTTCATACATACCGGACAAAGCCTTCATCAAATCTGCTGTGGTCTTCTCCTTTACAACATTATGTGCAACAGACCTAGACAGAGTTAACCTAATAACTCCTAGAACCTGTCTGTCAAGAAGCGCCCATTCCTCAGCCTTCATACTCTCAGGTTTTGTCCCCAAAAGAGGCAGATGCAATTTCCTCCCATAGAGATAATCTTCAATCTGCATCCTCCAATACGCAAAGTCTGTGCCATCAAACTTTTCTATTCCAGACGCCTTTCCTGCTTCCTCTGCCATTGCTCCCACTCAAACCTAACCCTAGGCTCTGATACCAGTTGTAGGGAATTAAACCGAATTCCCAACCCGTGAGAAACAAAATTAAAGAAAACA
This sequence comes from Vitis riparia, assembly GCF_004353265.1. NCBI lineage: Eukaryota > Viridiplantae > Streptophyta > Magnoliopsida > Vitales > Vitaceae > Vitis > Vitis riparia. Next base: position 20,515,189 of record NC_048439.1, read on the forward strand.
CACGCCAAAGAAAAGATAATCACACGCACAAGACAGTATTTACGTGGTTCGGCAATTTGCCTACATCCACGGAGTTGCAGGGATATCACTATTATCAGGGAAGAATTCAGAGTACAACCTAGCGGCTACAATATTCTCTCTATATATATAACACGACAACCCCACCACACTAAAAAACCCTAATCATAAAGGGTGGTTCCACAATGGGCTAAACGGCCCAACAGGCCTCAATAAATCTCCCATTAAAAAGCCATGCAATATTATTCGGGTCGGGTCGTCAAATTGGATCAAACAAAACTAGGCTCCACAAAGCCCTACAAATAGTCCTACATGGCCAGACTAATTAGCACGGCAAGTGAAGATATTTTTAGACTTCATTTAGATCATGAGAAATTTGAGGGAAAGAAAATAAAGAGAAAAAAAATGATTATTAATCGGTTCCTACTCCTAGCATTTTAGAAAGAATTTATTTGATAATTAACTACTTTCATGAAATTTATCATGCCAATTTGTATGGACAAATATTTGACTATGGTTTTATTATTTTTCGATGTGTTCTCTGCATTTTAGGATTTGCATGACTTTTTCAATTTTTGATTATGTGATTTACTTGCAGGAAATCTTGAAGATGAATTTGAACATCATGCTATGACAATATAAGGAGGAGAGGTGTCCTACTTTTCCTTTTATAGTAGTTCCTTTTTCTAATTTCTTACTTGTTGCTTGTTGATTACTATATATAAATGTATATCGACTTTATTCGATTTCTTTTGACTTGTCATTCTTCAATGAATTCTTTTTTTATGAAGGCATATATTAACTCTTACAACGTTATTTAAAATGCTAACTTTTAAACGAGATGTTTGTTTATTGTGATTTTTGTACTTCAAATACAATTTTAATAAATATGACTTTTGTTTCTTTGGAAAGTATGTTATTGTGATGGTTATGCCATATATCCCAAACAAAGTACCTTTTATTTCGTATAGAAACTCCGTCTAGAAGAATTAATGTTTGTTTGAGGTAAAAATGTTTGCCACAATTAACTTGGCAAGTAAAGGTAAAATTACAAAGATTTAGAGATGCTCATATTATACTCCTTTCGAAGAGAATTTTTGTTTGTACTTTCGATATCTTTCACATCTTTCATGCTCTTAACTCTCATTAGGGGCATGCAAGCAACACCCCATCTTGACCCTTAGAGATTCATCTTAATTTTTTGACAAACATGGAACTAGTCCTAGGCTCTAGTAAATGAAAAGCGATTTGGCGCATTTCTTCTTTTTATAAACTGATGACATTAGGGTTTTGGGAACAACAACCCAAGAATAGCTTGGATGAAGAACAAGGCTCTCTCACTTAGGCTTTGTTTTGGAAAGACTTGATATTGAATAAACTTAAGTTCAATAAAGGTTGAAGTCTTGAGAAAAATATCAACTTGATCCAGTTAGCTAGAAATAAGTTCTGAGTCTTAGAATTCCAAGGACAGACTCATTGAACAGGGAACTGAACTATCATTCCTAAAAAAACCTAAATGTCTTTAATTAATGTACCGATCTCCAAGATGATTGGTAGACTCCTCTCTATCCTTTTGGCTTAATTTCCAAATGCTTCATCCATTCTGATTTTTCAAAATATTCAAGCATGTCATCTAAAATTCCATATGACATAAAAAACCAAATCATATACTTGAATGAAAAACTTCTCCAAAGCTCTCTTAATGCAACTCAAGCTTTCCCAACACACAAGCCCCAAGAAGTTTGTGTGATACTGATTCTCAATTTCATATTGGAATTGCCAATACTACTATAATGATATGGCATATCATGGGATCCATGCAAAAAAATTATTTTCATATGATGTTCTGAAATTGAAGTTTATTGTGGATTCTATTCTAACATGATTCACACATATAAACCAAGGTTAATTAATTTGATTAGAAGTTATTTCTTTCCCCTTTTCCATTCAAACATACATTACTTTCCAAACATTTCAACTTCATGAATGTGCTGCAATCTAACAAGTGGGGTTTCAGGCGACTCCTTCATCACATGATTTGCCCCCAAAGTCACATCTTTGTCTCCTCTACCATTTTTCCTTTTTGAAAATTACTTTTTTTAAAAAAAAAAAACTCATCTTTTATAAGAATTAATGTTGGATTTTTTTTTTTTTGGCTGGTTTTCTCTTTACCAAGAAAGATATATATGCTTCCTCTTACCAAGGAAATTTTAATTTCCTCTCTAGAAAGAAATTTGTCCCTTTCCCCACTTTTACAACTTTGTCTTTTGGCTTGAAGCTGTAAACATAGTATAAAATCTTTGGGAGTATGGTTGGTCACATCTTTTTTTGAATAATTCTCTTCTTTGCCTTGAATTGGACTTATTAGTATAATTCACAAATTGGTAACTTAAAAAGTGGATAATATAGTATATCTCCAACTTGGCCCATAAAATGTAGTATTTATTGACATGCAGACATGGTGAACTAAACTTGGCCCATAAATGATTTGATCATGATTCTACTACTAATTAGAAGTACTACAAACTTGGATCTAAAGACCATATGGGTAACAACCAGCCAAATTTACTCAACCCCACTTGACCATTTTTTGGCCATTCCTTTTACTTGCTCCAACCCCAATAACCATTACCCACCACCACTACCTTTATCATTGGGGCTATACCCTCCCTTATCTCCCTGCCCCTATCCTCACAATAAAGGATCGCCAAAACCAAACCCATATCCCCCACATTTCACTATTTCACTACACAACCATCCGCCAGCAATGTCCCAAGCTCTTCTCCTTCTCGTCTTTTGCTTTCTTCTGCCAGTCTTTCAGGCACGCTGCCGGAGCCAGACCCAGTTAAGATCCATCCGTTCCACCCAAACCCTCAATCAATATGATTCTGAGATAGTTACTCATGAGGTTTGTGATGCTTTTTGGTCCCTTTTTCCTTCTAAATGTGTAGTAGTGTAATGTTTCATGGCAGCTTATTTGCTAAATTTCATGAGTTTGCATACATATGTATGATATTATGAGTGGAAATTAGCACTAGGTAAACAATTTAGAACCACAGGAACCATGATCATATGGCCCTCGCTTCTCCTAAGATTCAACTTTAAGATTATTTATTATGAATGATTCCTAGTTGAAGAAGTGTTTCTTAAGTGTTGACATCTAAGCTAGTACATGGATTAGTAATTATGCTGCAATACAACGTGGCATCCATGAGCGGTTCACCATCATTTTGAGATAAAGTTTTGCCTAACATACTAGATGTGTGTTTGGGTTTAGAGTCCAACGTGTTGATGGGAGTCAAGAGGTCTTGGATATGCTTGTTCTGGTTTAGATGTAATGTAGCGCCACCATGAAGAACTTCCACTCCAAGAAAATAATTCAGATGTCCAAGATCACGAATTGCAAATAGGGAGTTGAGATAGAAGATGAATGAGAAAACATAAAATGAATTGTTGTCGGTTACTAGGATATCATCAACATAGATTAGGAGAATCAAAACCTCATTAGTAGAGTGATGAAGAAACATGGAATCGTTAACCCGAGTTAATTGGAAACCCCAATTGAGAAGAGCATTGCCGAGTTTAGTAAACCATGCTCGTAGGGCCTGTTTAAGACCATATAATGCTTTGTTGAGTTTGCAAACATGAGAAGGAAATTGTTTATTAACAAACCTAGGAGGTTGGCTCATAAAACACTTGTTCTTCAAGATCGCCATTGAGAAATGCATTCTGAACATCTAGTTGACAAATCAACCATTGAAAAGAAAGAGTAATGGAAAACACTGTACAGATTGTTGAAGCCTTGACAACCAAGCTGAAAGTTCCAAAATAATCGAGACCCAGAGTTTAGTTGATCCCTTTTGTGACCAAACGAGTTTTGTATCGATCAATAATCCCATTCGGTTTGTATTCACATTTGAAACCCATTTACACTGAATGATATTACCATGGGAAGGAGTAGGGACAAGTTGCCATGTATTGTTCCTCATAAGGGCAGTGAATTCGTCCTCCATGGCAAGGACCCAATTATGATCTTTGTAGTCTATGTAAAACCATGAGGTTCAACTACTTTGTGAACCATGAATAGCTTCTTCTTGGAAAAGTCATCATTTGCATGAGTGATCATAGGATGATGAATGATGGGTAGAGGACAACATACACTAGTAGTGTCGGATGTGGAATCAGCAAAGAGAACCTAAGTAATTAATGTTTGGTATTGAAGAGGAAGATGAAGAAATATTGGATGAGTGGACTGCAGTGTGTGAGAATGGTGATGAACTAGGGGGTGCGATATCAATAGAGGGAGTATCTCAGTTGGCAAAAACTGTGGACTGTAATGGGAGAATACAAGGAGAAATGGGTAATAACGTCGGGGCGTAAGTGGATGGTATGGAGGAAGGAGAAGATAAAGATATGGAATGAACAGTAGAGGGTTGGAATGGAAATTTTGTTTCATGAAAGACTACATGCTGAGTTATATATATTCGGCTTGAGAGGTGATCAAAACATAAGTATCCTTTGTGAATTGGGCTATAGCCAAGGAAGATACATTGGGCTGAATGTACAATATAAGAGTTGGTGTTTATTGTATGGGCAAATGTAGGGATAACACGTACACGGACATAAAAAACCTTTTCAGGGTTTCTCCGAAAAGGACCTAGAATGGGGACTAAAAGTGAATAACCTTAGTGGCCAAATGATTTATAAGATAAATGGTTGTATGGAACGCATAGATCCAGCATTTTAAAGGGAATGAGACATTAGCTAAGAGTGCAAGACTGGCTTCAACTATATGTCTCATCTTGTGTTTATCTCGCCCATTCTATTCAGGTGTCGTGGGACAAGAGCACCTAATTTCAATTCCATGTGTAGCAAGATAGGGAGTGAAGGCCTTGGATTCACCTCCATTATCAAATTGTAAACTTTGGTTAGTCCTTTGTTCTGACCCGATTGAAGGCTGGGGAAAGGACATTTTTTCAGAAAACCCAACCTAAAACATATGATAATCCCCCTAGTCCACTTCCGTTTTTCGTTTTTTCTTGTGGTGGAACCTGGCATTTACCCTCCTATAAGTGATTATCACTAAAAAAAAAGAAAAAAAAACAAGAATTGAATTGATTCACAACCAAGGTTTTAAATTTAATGAATATAGGTAACACTTGGTCTTTAGCATATAAGGGATGTAGCTAAGAAAATTCAGTGATATCATCAATGAATAGCAAAAAATATCTTGTACTAGTTGTGGATGGAATAAGAGCATGACTCCATAAATTAGTATGAACTAAAGTAAGAGGATGAGAAGCTCTAGATGCAAACAAATTAGGAAAGGAAATCTATGAACTTTTGCATATTGACAAGCACAACAAACATTATGTTTATGACATTGACAAAGGATATTACAAGATGTAAGATTCTGTTTCAAAACATTATCAACAGGATGACCAAGATGTGAATGCCAAAGTTCAACCATGTTGCTTGAAGATCTAGTAGGAGATTTGTCTTCACTGGAAGTGAAGAGGGTTGTGGGTATATGGACAAGTTGTGTAGGAAACTTGTATAAGCCATTTTTAAGATGACCTTGAAGGAGGACCTTCTTTGTAACTTAGTCCATGAGAAAGAAAAATTGAAGATGAAATTCAAAGAAGATATTGTTAGTGAAAAATTTAGAGACATTAATTAGATTAACAACAAGGTGAGGAACATAAAAAACTTTCTTTAATTGAAAGATTTTGAGAGGACAGGGAAAGGATTTTGCACCAACATGAAGAATGAGAATTTGCTTACCATCACCAATAGTCACTTTGTCATTTCCTTATATGGTTGAACATCTGAGAGAGAGCCAACACCTTGAGATAGATGATGCGTTGCATTGGTATAAAAAAACTAAGCTTCATTATTAGTAGAGGGTGATGCAAGCATAGCTTGCATTTGGGTGTTGTTGCTGTTGTTGGATTTGTTAATTTTAGTAGGATTGTTAGTGGGGTTATAATCTTGAAAATTGATATCAAAATGGTGGTAGCAGTTGATGACCATGTGACCAAACTTCCCACAAAGCTAGCACTATGGGCGTTCAGTGTTATTGTTGTGATGTCCTTGACCTTGACCACCATTTGATCTTCTCCCTGGATTATGTCCAAAACCATTTTTGTTGTGGATGGAATTATTTCGATCGTTGTTCTTGTTGTTGTAATTTTGGTAATGTGAAGTAGCAAGATTGGCAATGATAACATCACCTTTTGCTACTAAATTTTAAAAGCATGAACACTGTTTATGGGTAAGTAAGACATTGTGCATTGAGTGAAGAGAAACATCATCTTCACTTTGATGTTCCACATCGAATAGAGGAGAAAGTTCCTAGCGTGATTACTACTCAAAAAGTACTCTTTTATAGCTTGAAACTAACTGTTTTAAATACTTTTGAGTAATAATTAATACATTTTAACTCAATTGGCACATTAAGGAACCTAGCAAAGGTTACTAATTAGTTTTTGGCAAGTTTTGGTGTTTTTGGTAGCTTTTTTTATCATTGAAACAAGCCAAGAATGAGGGAGAATTTGGTGAAATCCATGGCAATGCAAGTTAAAGCTCAAATACATGAAGAATCCAAGCTTTGGAGCACTTCATAGCCCTTTGCCAAGCCAATCAGAGATGCAAGGAAGAAAACTAGAGGAAGAAATCCAACAACAAGCATTTTCGCATGGCTATGCGAAATTTCGCACACCATGCGAAACCACTTGAGGCAGCCAAAGGATTTCGCACACCATGCCAAATTTCTCATGGTATGCGAAATCTTCTTGTGCACTGACTCCGTTAGATTTTTATCTTCAGATATTTTGTGTAATTTCCTAGTTTCTCATTGTAACCAACCTAGATATTTTCTTTTATATCTTTTTATATATCCTTTAGGTAGCTTATATATAAGGGGAGAGACAAAGGGATGATATTATGCATGTTTTCATAAAACACTTGTAAAATTCTTGTAGTAAGAAATAAATAGAGCTTTTGCTCTACCTTTCCTTCTCATTTTGTCTTCACTTTTCTTGCTAGCCAAACAACCTCTGAGGATGATTTCTTAGGGGATGAGTGACTAGGTTTTACGTTTCTTGGAGTGATGGAAGTTAGGTGAAGGACCTGAATGCAAAGGTAGGAGTTGTCCTTGCTTTAAATGAAAGTAGTTGTTCACCATTAATGGTTTTTATTTCAAGGTTTAGCTTTAAATCCCTTAAAATCCCCTTGAATGGCCAATACTTGGCAAGCTTTTCAGATTCCATAGATGCTTATTGCTAGATCCATGGATGTCTATTAGTTATCATTTACAAGCCATTGGAAGGTGGTTCAAGGTGAAAGTCTTTAGTGTTTAAAGCTATTAATGGGAAACAATTACCATTTCTCATGAAACCTTTGGATCAAATCTCAATTGCTAAATATAAAACCGGTTCAGGAGATAACCATCCTTTTTGTTATTATCCCCAACGCGATGAGAAGATCCAGAATCTCCTCCTTTGCTTAAGGAACTCAATCCTAGTGACCTAAAGCTCCAAAAGACCTTTTCTTTGTAGTTAACTTCACTTATTGTTTTTACCAAACTTAAAATCAATCTTTGCAACCACAATTCCATTTTCTTTAAAAGCGAATTTTCATAAGAAAAAGCACCATTTTATCTCCTTCACTAAGTCAACTATACGATGAAAACCCATCCCTGTGGACGATCCTAGAGCCACTATACTATACTAGCTATGCTACCTTAGTGTAAGGTGATTTAGGTTTTATAAATTTTGTTTATAACACCCGTCTGAGCCAAAATCAAATGGCATGACTGCAACGGGGATGAATCAAATGGCGTTGTTGTTGGGGATGGTGCCACAGTACATTGACAATACTTTTGGTGAATACTTGTGATCTTCATCACAAGTTTGGTGATTTTTCTTTTTACTAATTCTTTTTCTTTGTCTATATTTAGCTTATCTTTTATTTAGTTTTTAGTTAACCTTAACTTTTTCCCAGTATTTTATTTCTTTTGTTTTCTTTGTTTTTGTTTCAGTGATCTCTAGTTGTGCATGCCCTATTGGATAAGAGATATTGAGAGAAGACTTGTGAAGATTGAAACTCCTCGAGAAACTAAGTTGGAAGTGTGTTTAAACATCATGGATGTTCCACCTGAAGATCAGAATAGCCAACATGGTCAAGAGGATAATTTCAACGCATACCGATCCATGAGGGACCACATGCATCCACCTCGTATGAGTGCACCGTCATGCATAGTGCCTCCTACTGAGTAGCTAGTAATCCGACCTCACATTGTGCCACTCCTACCTACTTTCCATGGGATGGAAAGTGAGAATCCCTACTCGCATATTAAGGAATTCGAGGAGGTTTGTAATATATTCCAAGAAAGAGGAGTTTCAATTGACTTGATGAGGTTCAAGCTATTTCCTTTCACTTTGAAGGATAAGGCCAAGATTTGGCTTAATTCTTTAAGGCTAAGGAGTATCCGAACTTGGACTGATTTGCAAGCCGAGTTTCTTAAGAAGTTCTTCCCTACTCATAGGACCAATGGTTTGAAAAGGCAAATTTCGAACTTCTCGGCTAAAGAGAATGAGAAATTCTATGAGTGTTGGGAGAGGTATATGGAAGCTATTAATGCTTGTCCTCACCATGGTTTTGACACATGGCTCTTAGTGAGCTATTTTTACGATGGTATGTCTTCTTCAATGAAGCAACTCTTAGAAACTATGTGTGGAGGAAACTTCATGAGTAAGAATTTGGAGGAAGCCATGGACTTTTTGAATTATGTGGCTGAAGTTTCAAGAGGATGGGATGAACCAAATGTTAGAGAGGTGGGAAGAATGAAGTCTCAACCTAATGCTAAGGGTGGGATGTACGTTTTGAATGAAGACATTGACATGAAAGCAAAGATTGCAGCTATGGCAAGGAGATTGGCCCAAGGGTTCTCCTAATCGGGATTTGATTATAACAAACCATGATTAAGTGAATAATTAGTTTAATGGTTAAGAATCTCAGGCATAAACTCGAAAATTCATCAAATGACCAAATGGATATAAGATCGAGACACTTGGAAGACTTGTGATCATAGAAAACTAATGTAAGATGAATGCGTGAGTGCGCTTAGGATTTTCAAACGTTTCATGCAACTTAGAAAACTCGGTTTATTCTTTAAAACTTCGATTTCATTAAAACCCGAGTTTTTAACCAATGTACCTTAGGCAAAATGTTTTATAACTGGCTTAATAATTCACCTAAAGACCTTGCCTAAGTGTTAGAAAAGAAAGGAATTAAGAAAATAGGTTTTCTAGGCCAAAAAGGCTCAATCGGTCGAGGCTATGGCCAATCGGCTCAACCGGTTGAGGAACCGATCGACCGGTTGACCTCGTCCGGTCAAGGACCGGTCGAGGGATGCCAAAAAATTTCTCTCTCTCCCAGTGGCCTTCTCTTCCAGGTCGAGGACCAGTCGAGACAACGGTAACCTGTCATGCATTAAATGCTCCAACAGCTAGTGAACTGATTGAGGTTACCTTTTGCTGTTTTTTACTCCCGAGCTTAGAAACCTATAAAATGAGAGCTCCAACGGCTAGTGAACCGATCGAGGTTACATTTTTCTGTTTTTTACTCCCGAGCTTAGAAACCTATAAATTGAGAGCTCCACTTCATTTATTGATAAGAGAACACTTGCAATCAATAGTCTACCTACCTATTCTTGATCAAAAAGCTCTCATTTCTTTCATAGTGCATTAAATCATCACTTGCATATCCTTTAGTGCACTCTTGTGTGTAATCCTAACTTTGTTTTGTATTTGAGTTATCCTTAAGCTAGGTTGAGGGATTCTTTCTTGTAAAAATTTGAGTGTTAAAGCCTTCAAGAGGTTTAAATCTTGAAGAGATTGTGTAAGAGCCCATTGGAGCCGGAATCCAAGTGTAAGAAAATTGGAAGCTTGGTTGAAGCTTCAAGTTAGTGGAACCCTCACTCGGTTAGGAGATTGAGGAGAGTGGACGTAGGCAAAGAAGTATTGAACCACTATAAAACCCGAGTTTGAATTCTCTAACTCCGTATCTTTATTTTGCTTATATTGTGTTTGAATTTGTTGTGATTGAAAAGATTTTAAAAACCCAATTCACCCCCCCTCCCCCCAACCCCCCCTCCTTTTTGGGTGTTTTTCTTAATTAAGCATAGCCTTTGTTTTCTCAAGAGCATATTTATTACAATTTACAATGGTTTAGTACTACATAACATTTTTATAGAAAAATATTATTATTATTTGTTGTAGGATAAAATTTATATCTCATAATATTTGCATAAGAATGACCTTTTGTCATATTTATTATAAAAATATCTCATGGGACTTTCCAAATTTCCACTTCTCTTACCAAATAAAACAAAATAGAGAAAAAACTTACATGGTAAAAGTTTATTGGATTAATCGGTAAAAATGATGAAAAGATCCAAATTTGTAAAACTAACCTTTTTTATTTTTGAACTTGAAGAGTAACTCATTTTTGACATAAATAATCTTCATCATTTTCATTATTTATATGTGTGTTTTTTTAAAAAAAAAATGTTATTTTTCCAAGAAAAAAGTGATGGCATTCTTGTCCAAATTGAGTATTTTTTGGGTAAAAAAAGTGGGAGGTTAGATTTGCAATTTCATGTTTATTCTGTCTTTGTTAATCAATTATCCCAAGTTTATTTTCCCACAATGGTTCAATCTTAAGAAAATAAAATATAATTCTAATATAACAAAAGACATTGCAGAAAAAAGATATTTTAGTTTGGTTTTCTATTTTTGGAAGGTTTTTTTTTTTTAATATTAATAACTTTTGAGATAAAAATAAATAAATAAACAATTTTGTTCATTTGATAATATTTATATGGTTATAAATGTCTATTTGAATTTTTTACATAAGCAAATACTAATTTCCGATATCTCTTATGACTAAAGCTATTGGTTTGTAAATTTTATTGAAAGATGTTCTAATTTTTGATGTATTTAAGAGTTTTTTCTATCTAAAATCTTAGTAATCTTTAGTCCTCTCTATGTTACTTAATGGTTTTTTTAGGAATTTATTTATTACAATTAGGGTATTAATATAGTGCAACTTTGCACTCAACAATATAATAAGATATACATCTCTTAATATTTTCATTATAACCCTAAATTTACTACAAATTTAAAATTTCCATTTTAATGATTAGAACCTACTTTTTAATATTGGTAAAAATTAGTACAAAATTCATTTTTATCTTAATTAATCTTTGTGTTATAACTTACTAATTTATTAAAATTATCTATTTGATATGAAATTTATCATACACATTTTAATCTCTCTCTCTCTCTCTCTCTCTCTCTCTCTCACACACACACACACACACACACACACACACACACACACACACACACACATATATATATATATATATATATATATATATGATACTAAAACCATCTCCATTTTAGTTCGTCGATCATTTCATATCACACACACACACACACACACACATATATATATATATATGATACTAAAACCATCTCCATTTTAGTTCATCGATCATTTCATATTGAGATGATGTTTGATACTATTGGCCATATGTTTTATAAGATTTATTTTACTTAATGCTTTCATAACAAGAATTTGTTTATTACTCACTATTCCTTATTTGGTTTAAGATCCATCATTCACAAATTTGTTACATTTTCATTACCCTAAAATAAATAAAAAGAGGAAAGAAAATACCAAGAAAAGGTATTTTTAATGTTTCTTAAAGAACAACAAGGTAGACCCTTGTATAAAAAGACTCTTTACTTTATATTAAGACCCTAGCTATCCACATAAGGAAACCATTTTCTCTTTACCCTACATTTCTTTAGCAATATCAACATGCCTTGATGTACGAAACTCTCTTTTCAACAAGATTCTTAGCATTTTGTCACAACCGGAATAAAGGATCCCTAGGATCCTTCAATCTTTATTTTCTATTTCTATTCAGTTTCTACTTCTATTTAGTTTTTATTTAGATTAGGGAATAAAGAACCCCTAAGATCCCTCAATCTTTAGTTTCTATTTAAATTAGGGAATAAAGATCCCTAAAATCCATAATCTTTCATTTCTATTTTTTTTTTCCTATATAAAATAAGGAGAATGTAAAGGAAAGACATGGAAAAATAATCTCAATAAGAAAATTTGTTCTCTCAATTTTGCATCTTTTCCTTGGGTTATATGATTTCTCCTGAGGTTGTATGTAAGATTCTTTTTCTATGAATATTTAGAGTCATATTTTGGATGCTTTTTTTATCAAGAATTTGTCCATGGATCTATAAATCTAGCTTCAAGGTATTTGTGAAGAGAAAAGGTAGATATTTTCATTTAAATCAAGTTCCTTTGGTTTCATTTGTGGTTCTCTTTTTTATGAATTTTTGGGGTTTTGTTTTGAATGATCTTTAGGGTTTTGTTTTGAATGTTTCTTATAGATCTATGATGTTTATGTAAAGAACAAAGGTGCACATCTGTTTTTTATTTTTTATTATGATTTGCATTTTTAAGATTTGTTTTGAATGTTGTTTATTTAGGTTTGGCCCATGGATTTGCAGATCTAGCTACAAGGTTTTGGTAAAGAACAAAAATGAATGTTTTCCTTCAAATCAAGTTCTTCCTTAGGTTACAGGTATGATTCTTTTCTATAAACTTTTAGGGTTTTTTTTTTTGTTTTTTGTTTTCTCATCTTAGTAAGATTCCATGGATTTATAAATCTATGAATTTTGCAATGAACAAAGTTCTTCATTCAAATCTTTGATTCTCCATTGATAACCTGGAATGAAAAGCCAAATCGTACTTAAGGGTTTTGGGTAAAAGGCAAAGAACAATGATTTAAAAATTTAGGCTCATACACTTTTCAGAGAATTAGGAGACCTAAAAATGAACCAAGTTGTTACTTATATCTACCTCACTATAATGAGGTCTTGAACTGGGAGGAAAATGGAGGCCATGATAATCACCTTATATTATAAATAATAGGTTAATATAACACTATCTTCCTTGATGCTTTTGCCTTGACCTAGGCATCTATGCTAGTTATATGTTATAACTAATTCATTTTTTTCCTTCACAAACCCCTATTCTTTATGATTTTTATTTATTTATTTTTAAAAAATTACCACTTTTGAGAGCCAATGATCGAAGACATCTAACCATACAAGTTTCAACACCTCAAAACTAACTAAAATTTACATTGAAAGGACTATAATACATTTCAAACATTTATATCTATCAGTAGTAGTTCAAAATCCTATCTTTTTTCTCTTTATGAATCATTTTGCCTTTTCCATTTATTATGCACATTGCAACTCCTCTCTTTTTATTCTTCATGTTGTGCTCACTGCTTCATGTATGAAGAAATAATATCTTACTCATTTATTATGCACTTAAGATATTTTTTTCAAAAAAAAAACCATAAAATTGTAGAGATTGTTGAAGTTGGAGAAAAGACATTGTTACTACTCAAATGTGGAGCCTTGTCATGTAATTGAGATATTTAATATGTAATTGAGTAGTATTATTACTCAACTAAGAGTTCAGAATTAACTAAGAAGCAATAAGAAAACCTTGGAGTTTTACTAAAACCTTCTAAGAGTCCCCTAGAGAGAAATAATGAAGTCTCACCAATGGAAATTATAAAATATGTGAAAATTTTGGTATTTATTCATTAGTTATTTGTTAGTCACATTTTACAGTAATTAACATTATTTATAGGCTCTAAAAAACCTCAAGTGAATTTTCTCGTATAACCTTATATATTACTTTCATTCACAGAAGTGTATATTCAATATGATGTTGCCAACAATTTTTATTTTTATTATTATTATTTTTTTAGGTTTAGTGAATACTAACCATGATGGTGGAGTACTCAATAAAAAAAAGGATTTTTTGTTTTATAACATGTAATAATGTACTATTTTATCCCTTGGCCTATAATTTCATAAACGACAATTCAAATTAATATATAAAAGTGAGCTTCTCCAAAATAAACTAAATGGAACTCAATAAAATGAAGTTTCTTCTATTGAAGCCTAAATATCTTTCGTACCCATTTTCTTACAATCCATCTTTCTTTCCTATCTTAGTTCTATAGAGTACTAAGCCAATATTTTGTTGTGGATCTACACATAGAGTATCTAATATTTGTAAATAAGTACTAAATTTATTAATTATTTGATTTTTTTTTTTATTGTATGGTGATATTAGTTTGTGTGCTTAGCTAAAATCACCTTATGCTATTGTAGTGTTGGAGTTGAAGCAACTTACCAATGGTAGCTACATAGCCTCATGCTACTAGTCATAAATAATCATACTTATTGGAATTTTTATTCTTGATTTGCTATATTCAATTGTTGAATTAACTTAGGCAATTATATTTACTTCAATGACAAAGATAACCAAATACTATAGGCTTGTGTCTGCCCAGACTCACTGCAAAGAAATCACAGTGTTTCTAAAACCTTGAGTGAAGATTTCACTCATGATTTGATGTGCTACATGCTACATGGTAGAAAATCTACATATTTTCTTTGTAGTGGTTCTATCTAAAGTTTTAGAAACATTAATAATTTTGAATACATAATTTCTTCGCGGTGGTACTGGGCAGATATCAGCCTTATGTAGGTGGTCACATTTCTACAATTCATTGAAGATTATACTTGTAGTAGTTAAGTCAACATTGTTTTATTGAAAAATACTTAAAAGAAATAGAAATATGATATGATATAGCAATATATTGACAGGATTTTTCTTTAGTTTATTCAACAACCTAGATTGACAAGTTATATATGAACAAAGAGAAATTTCTCCTAGTTAAGATATGTTCTCTATTGAGATATGAATTCTTGGATATGGAACTAAGTCTAGTTTGCAACATGATTAACATGAAAAGGTGCTTAAGGCATTGAGAAATAATAATGGAGAACGATCCTTGAGTGAGTCCACAAAGGCAAAAGGGTAAAGTATCTAAGGGTGAAAGACAAAAAAATAAAAATCCTTAGGAAGACCAATGTTTGAATATATATATATATATATATATATAACAAAAGGAATAGATGAATGTTCCTAGGCGAGACTCGTTAAAATAATAGTATTTAAGACTATAAGCAACTAATAAACTACTAAGAAAGGTATAGAAAAGTCTTATGAAAGGATATGGTAAGCTGAAAATCTAATAGTCGTGAAAATAAATGTATACTTTGGCAATTTTACATGCTTCTAAGTGAATTCTTATGTGGTGTTTCTAAAGGCCTTGAAATGGTGATTTATATATTTGCTTTTTATAAGCAAATTCTTCTCTATTGAGTTGTATAGCTTGTCTTTACAAAACATTTCATTTTTGAATTCAACAAAGAAAACATCAAGTGTTGCAAACTTGGATGCTTAAATTGTAGCATGAAGGCTTTTGATTTTTGGGTGTTTGTTGTTATGTATGCCTCACTTGTATATTGTAATATGATTTGTTTTGCAGGAGTGAGGTAATTTAAATAGGGCATAAGTGATGTTAGGCAAGCATCATAAACTTTTGTGTAATGAATATGTAAATTATGGAAGAAAAAAGTTTGACATTTTAATAATACAACGATACTTTGATTTAGGGGGAGATGGAAACATGATTGCCATTCATAATTTAATCTCCAAAAATTAATTCATAGAGAAGAAATTGGGTATTTGTAGAACATGTAGTGGAGAAGTAGTTTTCCCTTATCAATCTTAAAAGACTTTATTTGATAAAACATCAAAATATCTAATTGTGATTATGACAAACGATTTTAATGTTTTAAAGGAAGCCTAAATCTTCAATAAATTAGTTCCAAACTATATGTAGGATGAAGAAGAAATGAATTTGGTCTTGAAAATCAAGAGAAAATTTAACTTATATAGAATTGGGTTCCATGCAAGGTCATGAGCAAGTCTAGACAAGCTAAACTTGCATAGCCCTAAGCCATTTTTTCCTAATGCAAACCCCTTGGTAAGTTAAACTTGTGTAGCCCCTAAGCTCATGCAACACCTGAACCTATGTAAGGTCCTCCTAAACTTGCACAAACAAACCTTATACAAACTTACTCCAATGCTTATGTGCAGCTACCCCTTGTTTTTCCCTGATTACCTTCGTCTAACGGACTCTAACAGACTCTTCCTAACCTTGCTTAGACAATTTCAACTTGGTATTTACATTGTAAACTTAAAGTAAATGAAACATTTACTTTAAGTTTACAACATAAATAACAGATACAACCTATTTGATTTCAATAAAAAAAAAAAAAAAATGCCTTCAGAAGCAAATTCCAAGTAAATCAAAATTAGATTTTATAATTTTAATATAAAATAATAAATTATATTAAAAATTTTGTGAAAATAGTTTGCACAAGAAAAGCTATTAAAGATAGAAATCTCAAAAAAAAAAAATTTAATTCTACCAATAAGAAAACAATAAAATCTTCAACTTTTATCTCAAAATGAGAAACTTTAAAAAAAAATGGTATATTTCTCATTCTTTGTGAAATTTTAGCAAAGTTAAGTCAATATATAGGACAAACCTAAAGTTTTCTAACCCAAAAAGTTATGTTTTAAAGAGATCTAAATGAAAAAATTTAATCACAAACATTATAACTCCTTTATTTCATAGTAAGTTCTAAAATTTTAAGTTCATCCTTGACATTGTGTTAAACCAAGGTTTTAGACCTTAGAGTGTGACATTCTCAAGGTAATTTTATATGGGTTTTCTTCTCCTAGTATTTTTCATTAAGTACAAATTGAATATAAATAGGGTTAGTTGACTTTAATGAGTTGACTCTTATTGCATATTTTTATGTTTTTAGTTGGTTTACCTAATCACATCAACCTTACCATTTTTAGTATACCTTAATTAATGCATTGCTTCATTACTTTCAAATCTACCTTATCATATTTGACTACAACTTAAAAAATTATCTAACTAAAAATTAAAGTCACTAAATAAAATATTGTT
Organism: Vitis riparia; assembly: GCF_004353265.1. Taxonomy (NCBI): domain Eukaryota; kingdom Viridiplantae; phylum Streptophyta; class Magnoliopsida; order Vitales; family Vitaceae; genus Vitis; species Vitis riparia. The sequence continues at coordinate 20,532,224 of NC_048439.1, forward strand.
TTTTGTAATGACATCAAAGGAATTTGAAAAATATGTGAAGTTCAACAAGGTAGCGATGCACCAAGATTGCCAAATATATGAACATGACATGAGAATGTAATTAGAAACTTCAACATGATTAAAAATGATTATTCTTGTTTTCATAGAATTAAAGAGTATACAAATTTTGTATAATAATCTTAAGAAATTTTTTAAAACTTCACTAACATGATTTTATAAAATATTGCATTAGTAGTCTATAAATATAGACTAGTCTTATAGAGTTATAACAGAGAAAGAAAAAGGCAACATACTTCATCCGAGTAGGTGGTGGTGGTGGCAACAACAGCGACAATGATGGTTATCACCATCATCATGGTGGCAATCACTACAACCACCACCATAATCATGATCGTGGTAGTCACCACCATCACCACCATAATCATGATCATAGTGGTCACCACAATCATGATCATGGTGACCAACACAATAATCATGATCATGGTAATCACCACCATAGTCATAATGGTAGTAATTGCCACAATCATGATAGTAGAGGTCATCACTATTACAAATGCAAACACAATTGTGATTGTGGAAGTAGTATTGGTGGTGGGGGTGAGGGTGGACCAAAGTGATGATCATGATGTTGCCAACCAGATTAGGGATAGTAATGCCACAGCCATCACTAAAGCCACGACCAACTTGAGGGCCACCGTTGACAAATTAAAATATGAACTATTAAGATATTGAATCAACTTGAGCCATATTTTGAGACACGAGAAAAAGAGAAAATTTAAAATAAAAAGGCATACTTCGGAGAATTTGATTCTAATAATGTAAAAACTTAAATACAAATTTTAATAAAGAATTTGATCCAAAAATATCTTAACTGAAACTCTTTAATACCATGTATATATACATTAACTTAATAAATTTCATATTTGGATTGTGAAACAAAACCTACAAATTAAAACAACACAAATCATGATGAAATAATAGCTTCATATTAGTTTTTTCTATACCATTGATCACCATCTAAATATATAATTAGGTCATTAAATCATACTTTCTTTTTAGTAACTTACCAATATCTAATCTTTGTTACAATAACAATTCAAACTAATACAATTTTGAGTAAATTAATCCAAATATGAGCTCGTTAAAACGTTATATTAGCTTTGTAAATGTGTCCAATTATATGTGGCTCTGCAAATTAAGGACATATAGCATAATTATATCATTAAATTGATTTAATATTTATGAGTAAATTAATTCAAAGAAACAAAAATAGATTTTTTACTATATACACTTCTTTTAAAAAAATGCACAAATTTATATAAGAGAGGTCAACCAATAAATGTTCACTCAAAGGAAAAAAAATGAAACAAGTCTTATATTGATCAACTTTCAAAACTACTTAGTTTTATTCCAAACCAATCCAAGTTATTATTTTGGCATACAATGCGCAAAAACAAAACAAAAAAAAATTGTAATAATTCCATATATTTAAACCATATAAGAATTTTAAATTCTAAAATTTAATTTATTTATAGTCAAAATTCACCAAAATCACTAGTGTTACTCATAAAAGTCAATTTATATTTGATTTAGAACCTGGTTCTCAAAATAATTTCAAATAGGTTTTGTTTTTCTTCCTATTGTTCCTCAAGTGCGCACATAATATAAATATTAATGGTTTAGTTTCAATTAATTGACTTTTCTATTTCTTTTTCTATGTTTTTTGGTCAATGTAACTAATTATACTTGGATATGTCTTAATTAATAAATTCAACTAAATATTATAGTGATTAAGATTGCCTAATAAAAAGGGAACTTTTTCAATGAAATATATATATATATATATATATATATATATATATATATAATGGTTTTAAAAAGGATTCATTGATTAAAAGGTATGAAAAGATTCCAAATTTGTAAAACTAATATCTCTTATTTTTTAACTTGAAAAGTAACCTATTTTTTACATAAATACCCTTCAACATTTTAATTATTCACATGTGTATTTTAAAATAAATGATTATTTTTGTAAGAAAAATATGAGGGCATTTTTGTCCAACATGGGTATTTTTAGGGTAAAAAAAAAAGTATTTTTAGGGTAAAAAAAAAAGTGAGGTTAGTTTTGAAAATAGGGATAATTTCATCCTTTTAATCAAATAACCATTTTAAAAACTATTTTTTAGATTTCCTTTCCTTTTTCCGCTCTTTTTTCTCTTACTAACTACAAGAAAACTTATTTTTCCCAACAAAAATTTAGGAGTGAATTGTAATTTTGTCACTAAAAATAATTTTTACCGATGAAATTTTAGATATTGTTGGTAATGTCAAATTTCTGAAAACTTTTTGTAACGAATTTGAATTTTTCGTCGCCAAAAGGCATGGCAGGAAAATTTGGCGGCTTTTTTTTGGCGCAAACGCTATTGTGATGAAAAAAAAACTATTTCCCAACGAAAATATTTGTTACTAAATACAATTTTTTTGTGATGAAAATAATTTCCCTACTAAAAGTTACAACTTTTTATCCATATTTGCTTACAAAAAGGTTTCATCAGTAAATATATTATTTTCTGACAAAATGAGTAATTTTGTCACTGAATAGTGTTGCTAAATTGTAATAGTAATAAGTCATATTGACAAATAGATAAAAGATTTATGCTATAAAATAATATAATACGTATTTTTTGAGACTTGATGTTTAAATTATAATATTTTATTTATATATCTATATAATAACAATACTAATTAAAGATTCATAAAATTAAATACTAGAATATAGATTTATAGAAATTTAAATGTTTTGTTATGTAATAATAATATTGTTATGAAATAATAAAAGGTAAATTATTTAAGCAATTAATTTTTATAGTGTAATATATATGTTATATTTTTTTATATAGATAATAACAAATAATCCAAGATATAATATAAATTTATTTAAATTTCAATATTATTATATAATGTTAACCAAACATAAATAATTTTTAATCTTTTTTATTATACAATGTAAAAGTTATTTTTGCAAGTTTAATATAGTATTGAACTTAAATTAGCTATGAATAAGTAATGATCCTCTAATTTGTTCTCATTCAAAATCATGTCGTCTACTCAAGAAGTAACTTTATACTAATATTTAACTACTTAGTTTAAATTAATAGATTTTTATAATTATTCCTTGGTTTTTAAATAGTTGTTCATAATTGAAATTATCAAATAGATTACCTAATGTCTATAAAGACATTATATTTGCATAGAATTTCAAATAATACTTGTGTGTATAAAAAATATCATATATTATCAATACATATATGATTGCAATTAAATATTATATGATATGATATATGGCATTATATGCCTAACTACTATAATATTAATAACAAAATAAAAAACGTGTCATATATATATACATATATTATAATGGGTATATGAAGAAATTAATATATGAATGATATAAATTGTAACATTTTATAATAATCAATAGTATTTGGAGGCATATTTAATGTTAAAATGATAATTTATTTACTTTATAATATGTGAATAATTATTATATTTTTATTTCATTCATGATTTTTGTGCTTTCAATAATAAATTAAATGGAAAATAAAATTAAATATTTAAAATTAATAGATTTATTAAAACTTTATCTTAATATTTTAGTATTTAAAATGTAAATAAAATTTAGGTGTAAACATAATTATATATAATGTAGGCACTTTAATAACTCAAATGAATGATTATCCTAATGGTGTATAGTTAACTTTGTAAACTTGAGAAGTCTAAACACTTTATTGATCTCATTATAAATTTTTATTTTTAATTGTTAAATATTAATTTATCATAAATGATTACTTATTAAAAATAAAATCATAAATTATATCACAAAATAGTAAATGTTATACCTACTAACTTGTAAAGAAGTTTTTATATTTGTATACAATTTTTTAATAAAACATGTAAAATAAATATAGTTATAAAAATAATTGTAACATATCATAAAATAGTATATCATTTATATTTATTGCACTTGATATTTTTGTTTGAAATATAAGAGAAAGAAAATGAAAAAAGATAAAGATGACCCGCTGACACAAATTGTTGGACTTAAGCTTATTCACTTTGAAAGTAAATTTATACTAATATTTAATTACCTAGATTAACCTAATAAAAATATTTTTTTAATTATTGTTTAGTTTTTAAATAATTTTTAATATTAGAAATTATCAAATAATAACCTAATTTTTGTCAAGATATTCTATTGACGTAAATTCCAAATATGGTTTATGTTTATAAAGATATCATATATCATTAATGAATATATGATTGTAAGTTAAATATCATATAATACAATACATTTTACCATATGCATAACTACTATATTATTATTTTAGAAAATAAAAAATGCATTATATATTAGTAATATATTATATACATAAAAAAAAATTGTAAGGTATCTAACCACTTCTTAATTAGCAATTGATTATTTTAATTTTTAAATAATTTTATGATGTATTAATGATCTTTAGCTTAACTACTAAAATAAGATGATAAATTATGCTACAAAAGTAGCAACTATTATAGCTACTAATTTGTTAAGGATTGTTTTACACTTTTATATGTTTTTTAATAAAATATTTAATCTATGATTTTTATTCCTTACTTTAAATTTCAATTTTTATTTTACTCTAATTTCTAATATATAAATTCTGATTTTTAAATTTTTAATTTTAAATTTCTAAATTTTAAATAATACAAAACTCATAAATCTTACATTTTATTTTTAGTCTAATTTGTAATTTATAAATTCTAATTTTTTTATTTTCTAAATTTTAAATAATAAATAGTCCCGATAATAGGCAAATAATAAAGTTTCAATTTTTTTTTAATCTAATTTTTAATTTATATTTTTAATTTTTAAAATTTTAAATTCTAAATTTTAAATAATATAAAACATATAACATCATGAAATGCATTAAATGCGCCTAGCAGCATGCTACTGAGATTTGGTTGCAGAGATGACACAATGGATGGTGTGAAGTATTAGTTGGGAAATGAAATGAAAAGAAAGTGAAATAAAAAAAGAAAAAAACAAATCTCCCAAGCACCCACATAACACTGGAACTTTGAAAAGTGAGAAGACTTTCTCACCAACTCCCCATCATTTGCCTGCAACTTTGAAAATGAAGAAGAGCATCACTTCCCACCACATCTCTAACATCTACCATAACCTCCTGAACCTTCCACCATTTTCACCATCTCATCTACCTTCTTAAAAAATCGTTCCCCACTTGCAAGCCATATCCACCATTCTCCACCAAAGTTTATCGAGCCGACAAAGCTTCTTATCTGCCATTTTCATAGGTCTATTATACTACAGAAATCCACCACCAGTATGTTCCCTTATAATTTTTATTGGTTTTTTTATTTGTTTATATGTTTGTTAATACTTGATTATTCTCTCTATTTCACTTAAAATGTTGAAATAATTTGTGTTTAAATTTAATAAGTATTTATTTTTTTTTCTCTTCAATGGACTTAATTTCTTAACCAAATTTTCTAATAATGGTTTGAGTTGAGCTAAAAATAATTTGAAATTGAAAATGTAAACTAATGTAAAAATAATTTTAGTTAAAATTCAGGTTTTTAGAGTAGAATAAAATTTTTGACTAGTGGAAACAAGCAAATTATATAGAAAAATCTAGATGTGAGAGAATATAAATTAGGTTATTAAAAATTAGTTTATATAAAATTAGTTAAAATAATGTTATTTTATGGTAGTTTAAAAAAATGAAATAATTTTGTGAGTTAATCCAAACATTATATTAATAAATAAATAGTCATCATTTGAATTAATTTATTTAGTTTCACTTTATTAGTAAAATAAAAAAAATAATAAAATAGTTATTAGGGAGGGGTAATTTTGCATGGATTAAGTAATTTCAATGAAAAGAAGAATATTAAAAAAAATGAAATAATTTTTGTGAGTTAATCCAAACATTATATTAATAAATAAAAGTCATCATTTTAATTAATTTATTTAATTTCACTTTATTAGTAAAATAATAAGAAATAATAAAGTAGTTATTAGGGAGGAGTAATTTTTGCATGGATTAAGTAATTTCAATCAAACGAATAATATTTAAAATAAAATTTTTATTTTTTAAAATTTAATTTAATTAAGGAAAGTACATTTTGATAAGAAAATAGAATTTTAAGCTAATAAATAAAATATGATTTGTTACCTTTGATCTATCCATTTCAATATATTAGATATTATATAATGGATTAATATTATATATGTTCTATCAATTAAATTTATAAATGACTTGTTTATATAATTTTATTTATTTGTGCTTTACCACATTGTTGCCTAAATTTGCTTCAAGGATTAGGTAAAAATGTAGTGCTTTTCATTTATATTTTTATTATCACAAAATGAATTATTTAGAGTTTCAACAAATTATGTTAAAATGTAACATTACATAATTCCCTTCATAATTTGTAATTAAAAAAATCATTTTGAATTATTTTATTTATTATGTATTATATCTTGGAATGTTAATTATACCATTATTTTTATCTTGTAATTATAATTTTTTTTCATATTAATACAATTTAAGTTAGAAGAACTAAACTTGATAAAATAAGTTTAGGAAAAACAACAAACATCTTTTTATTAATAATGAAACTACATGCATGAAACCTTAGATATCCCGTTCAAGTATTAGTGTAAGACAAGTGTATCTTATCATATACTTAAGACAAATAAGTTGTAAAATTATGAAAATTACTCTTTTCGAGCCAAATTCAAGTTGACAACTTATATGTCTAGCATATGATTAGTGATTTGTCTTCAAATGATGCTTGAATTGTTTGTTTGGACAATTTAGGAATGCATAATATTTATTCAATCACTTGTTGGTGCTTTGTCCATATTGAAAGATTATGACAGTTATTCCTATTGTTCTCTGGGTGCATATTTGGACAAGGTGACATATTGTTAGTTGCTTAATTAAGCTAACTAATAGTTTGTTTGTGCCTTGGTCAAGTTGTGTACTTGGAGAACTATGGGGAAATGCTGTCGATTTTTTCTCAAAATGGATCTAAGCAACTTGGTGATTGACTCTTAGATATTATGCAATCCTAAATGGGATAGGAACCACCACCTAATTTATGTAGGATGTACAACTCATGTATTAGATTTTAACATTTACATGCATATAGCAAAATATGTAAGGTGAGTTAGAGTTTTATGTTGGTTAAGCCCAAGTTTCCATCTTATTCAAAACAAGCCAATGAGTTGGGTAATTGAATTTTAGTGCAATATTGGGGAAAATGACATTTCATGGATACTTTTTTAGGCATTCTTTGCTTAAAAATAAGTTTAGGATTATGTGTGCTTGTAGGGTGTTACAATGTTTGTATAAAAATACCATATTCTTGTTTGAAATCTAATATTAAGGGACTATGTCAAAATTTAAATAGGATTTATAACTTATTAACTTCTTGTTATAATTTTCTTTACTTGTAATTAAGTTGAGATTCTAACTACTTTTCAATTTTTACCATTTTAGTATGTATATAGGAATCTTGTTTATGTGATAACAAGTTAAGATAATTTTTTAGGCATTTCTTTGCTTAAAATTAAGTTTAGGATTATGTGTGTTTGTGGGGTTTTACAATGTTTGTATAAAAATACCATATTCTTGTTTGAAATATAATATTAAGGGGCTACGCTAAAATTTAAATAGGATTTTTAACTTACTAACTTCTTGTTATAATTTTCTTTACTTAAAATTAAGTTAAGATTCTAACTACTTTTGAATTTTTGCCATTTTAGTATGTATATATGATTCTTGTTTATGTGATAACGTGTTTATAAACACTTTTTTAGGCATTTCTTAGCTTAAAATTAAGTTTAGGATTATGTGTGCTTATGGGGTGTTACAATGTTTGTATAAAAATACTATATTCTTGTTTGAAATGTACTATTATTTACCATACAATAACAAATTAAGGCACTTGGATGTTTTTTTGTGCTAAAAATCAATTTGATTATTAACTAATTTGAAATTCCAATGCTTATATTTATTATATATAGTAGGTATAATTTAAAAAATATCTACTAAATATGGGAGATCATGCCCAAATTTAATGGAAATTTTAATTTACTAACTTATTAATTATGTTTTGGTTCTTCTTTTTTTTTTTATTTTTTTATTTTGCATATATAGGAGAAGATGTTGGAGCTCCAACGTCAGCCTGTTGCAAAAGGAGTTGTGGCTATGACTGAGGCAAACATTTGTGAGAAAGTTTTGGGACAAAAATCAGGATATGTCAAGGGCCTTGGTTTTAGCCCTAAACCAATCTCATTTTCTAAATCTAGACCATCATCTTCTGAGCGTGAAATTGATTTGGAGCATAGACATGCTAAGACTCAACTACTTGTGGAGACTCAACAACAACTTGAGACTCAGCAAGATCGAATTGACCAATTGGAGGCCTTGGTACAAAAACAAAATCAACAACATCATCAACAATTTGAAGAAATATTGCGTCATCTACGATCAAGCCAAGGGTCCTCATGATCACTTTTTTTATGACGTGTATATGATGGACGTTCATTTATTTTTTTTGCCTCTGCTAATATAGTTGTTTTGTGATAGACACTTTGTTAAACTAATACTTTATTTTGTTATGTAGTTATATTAGCATAGATATTATACTATTATGATCACATGTTATGGTTACACATATTAATTACCAATGAAGTTATGTGATATATATTTTGATTTTTGTAAGGAGGTTTCATAATTAACTTTTCCATTATAATTAATGTTTTAAATACCAAATACCATACATTTGTAATATGAAAAATAAAAAATGTAAATACATTTCCTGACAAAAAAATAAAATTTATTACTAAAGATATTTCTTGATGAAATATTTTTGTTGCTGAAAATTATTATATCATCCAAAACTAATTTATAATTCATTGGCATACGTTTTAGGGATGAAATCATTTTGTAAATAAAAGGATTTAGCAACAAAATGAATTTGTCAGTATTAATGATCAATATTTTAGTCGAAAAATCCTTTAGCAATGAAATATCTATTTCATAAAAATAAAAAATAAAAAAAAACTTTTAGTGACAAAATGGAACTTTCGTTGGGATTACAAAGCATAGGGAGACGAAATTAAATTGTTACAAAAAATATTTGGTAGCAAAATAAATTCGTCAACACTAAGTATTGACGACTTTGAGGGCAAAAATTTATATTTTTTAGTGGCAAAAATTCTTACTTTTGTCAATGAAAAATTTCGTTGGGAAAAATATTTAGTAACAAAAATTTTATTTCATCAAGGAAAATATTGGATGACGAAATAGGATTTTTGTCGGGAAACTTTTAGCGACGGGTTTAGGGCGACAAATGTGACACGAAACATTTTTCGTTGAAAAATATTTTTGCAAACGAAATTTAGACTTTCAGTGACAAAATATCTTATCACTGAAAGTCAATTTTCTTGTAGTATAAACTTAAAAGAATCTTAAATGCAATGATGTAATCACTCTTATTCAAATTCAAGAAATAGATATTTTTACATGTGATAACATTTACAAAATAAATATGTATTTTATTTAGCATTAATATAAAAAATATTATACTACAAACCTCTAAATAATAAAATTTGATTTTTAAATTGAAACCTTAAATTATCAAATATAGTATTATAGTTAATATTTAAAATCATCAAATATATTATTTGTGGGATAATATTGTCATTTTGTTCATTATATATTTATGTTTTTATTTAATTTATTATCGTACACTATTTATTATATATTATAAATTTATGTTTAATGTGTCAAAAATGATTAAAATCAATAAATATGAAAATATTAAAGACTGAAAAATTTAATCTACTTTTTACCTAGCTTATTAAATTCCTAATAACAAGCCAACTAATGATTAAAAGAATTTCCTAAGAATGTGGTTGAGGCATCAATACTAGCAACCTATAGAAAAGTACATCAACATTATCAAAGACAAAAATACCATAGAGAGGCATTGTGGTAAATTAAAGCATTTTGTATTAAAATAAATAAATGGATTTCACAATTAAAATTCACAAGAAGTTGGATCAATCGTTTATGGGCCCTACTTAAATGAAAAGTAATTAATACTATTTATAGAAGCCATTGAAGTCATCTCACCATGATCAATATTATTTCCAGTGGTGTCTTTTTCAAGCTATTATTTAATATAATTTGTCTTTTCTTGAAATTTTCTTCTATTTCCATAAAATATGAAATTATTAGACTTCATTTTAGTAAATAAGTTTTCTATTCTCAAGTGAAGTCTAATTTGTCATATTTATATCTTCCTTAATCAATAAATTCCTAATTAATTAATAAACCTATAAATATAAATATATTCAAAAACTAAAATTTTGAGAACAATTTTGAAACTCATATTTGGTGACTTGTTTTTATATTTTGTTTTTAAAATTTCATAGCAAAAATTAAAAAAAAAATGAAGACATAAAAAAAATTTATTAACAATTTTTTTAAAATGGGAATTAAAACTTGGGTTATTTGATTAGAAAGGATGAAATCATCCTTACTTTGTAAAACTAAACCTTCACCTTTTTTAAACCTAAAAAATATCCATTTTTGACCAAAAGAATGTCCTCAATTTTATTTTATTTTTTTTATTTTTTTGTGCAAAAACAACCCTTTCTGTTAAAACACACATGTAAATAATAGAAGTGTTAAAGGGCATTTATGTCAAAATTGGGTTATATTTCAAGTTTAAAAATAGGAGATGTTAGTTTCACAAGTTTTGGATCTTTCCATCGCTTTTAATCCTTAAAACTTATGATTCACTTATACCTTAATTTTCTTTACCAACAAGATCATTGTCTCTTTAGGGGCTAGTGAAAAAAGTGAAAAAATTTACCAAAAATCTTTAATAAATCATTGGAAGTTTCCTTTTAGTTTTTTTTAGATAATTATTGAACATATCTTTAAATAAATTTAGAAACAAGAAAGCAAATTAGAACTATCTAATATGTTTGACATTTTTAAAACTTTAAATATATTATTAAAAACATTTATATTTTTCAACTTTTAAAACTATTTTCAATGGTTAATTACTATTTTCAATAATTTGTTTCCTTTTTCTGCACTGGTTGACTTACAAATGAAAGAATTTTATTTAGTCAAAAACTTATTCTAATGCAACTAGTTCATAGAAAAATGTTTATCTTAGTGACCTAGCCATAACAAATTCCTAATTTTAAGGTCAAGTGTTGCTATGTAAGGTTTCCAAGAAAGGATTGGACAAAGAAATCCATTTGAGCAAATATCAAAAATTGAACAAATATTTCAAATGTATATATGTGGCAAGATGGGATTGAAAACTACAATAAAACAAATTAATAATTTTGGAAGGGACAAAGTTGAACAAGCTACAAAGGTGGCCCAAGATTGCCATTGAAACCGCAAAATGTGTAATTAAAATGGAAAGGGACAAAGGTGCCCTAATAATAAAAGGATTGATCACATGAAAAGGACTTTTAGTGATTTAAGCAGAGTAGGGTTGCAACTTAGGCAGGTTGATTTGTTTGATGGCTAAGTCAAACTCAATCCGAATTAAGAAATAATCAACCCGAACTAAACCCAACCTGAAGTCTAACCCGATGTATTCAACCCAAGCCCAATCCAACCTCATTTTTCTAAACTTGGGTTGAGTTCAGGTTGTTCAAGTTAGACACAGGTTAGTTGGGTTGAGTTATATTTCAAACAAATCATCCACATCAGCCTAAGTTGGTTAGAATTTAACTAGTCAAGAGTCAATTTTTTTGTTAGAATGGAAAATTTTTGTTAAGCAATTTATGAGTCTAAGTCATTTTCTATTGGTATAAAGGATACTCTGTAGTTTTTATTAGTGTTGTTGCTTTTACATTAAGTAACGGGTGTAATTGATTTTTTGAATTAATAGAAATGGAGGTAATCTCATATGGTGGATGTAGGTTCATCTTAAGCTGAACCATATTAATTTTCTAGTATGAAGATTCATTTTTCAATTCTCGTCTTAATAGCTTATATTTAAATCTTGTTGGTGAGTTTTTTATTGGGATTTGATAGCTTCTCGAGTTTTATCAAGAATTGGGCTACTTAACAAGTTTGCATACTGGAATTTTGTTTAAATTTTAATAATATTTACTATATATGTGATGACAAGCTTAAATACTTAGGTACTACCTTGCACTAAAATTTGGTTTAGGTATTGAGGAATTTGAAGCTTCAATATTTAAATTGAGTACATAGTCAATAAAATTTTGGAAATGGCTAAGAAATATAGGGGACTATGTTGAAGTTTAGTAAAAAAATTTTTTATTAACTTACTAGCTATGATTACTTAAAATTAAGTTTAATATTATGAGTGCATACGTGGTGTTATTATATTAGCATCTAAATACTAGATTCTTGTTTGAAATTTAATATTATTTACTATATGATGACAAACTTAAGCACATGGAATTTTTCGTATAGTAAAATTTAATTTGGTTATTGATTTAATTTGAAATTCCAATGTTGAATTGATTATATAGCGAATATAATTTGAAAAATGACTAGGAAATATAACCATGCCAAAATTTGATGGAAATTTTAATTTATTAACTTATTATGTTTTGATTTTTTTTTTTTTTTTTTTTTTTTGCTTTGTTTTATTTTGTTTTACTTTCACGGGAGAAGATGCTAGAGCTCCATCGCTAGTCAATTGCAAAGGGAGCTATGTCCATGATTGAGGCAAAACTTTGTGAGAAATTAGGGGCAAAGATAAGGATATGTCAATGGCCTTGGTTTCCCTAATCCAATTTTGTTTTGTACGTGCAAACCATCATCTCAGTGTGAGATAGAGTTCAAGCTTAGATTTGTTGAGACAATTATTTTTTAGCAAAAGGATTTGACCTAAAATGAATCTATCACCTTTAATTATTGATGACTTTCGAATAAATTTTGTTTTTTTAATGATAAAAATTCCTACTTTTATTGATAAAATATTTTGTTGAAAAAAATCTTAACAATAAAATTTTTATTCATTAGGGAAAACTTTGGGTGATGAAATGAGACTTTCATTGGGATACTTCTAGCCATGGGTCTAATATGACAAGCATCACATCAAACATTTCTTCTCAGGAGATGTTTTTGCAACCAAAATTTGGACTTTCAGTCATATTATATTTTATCACTAAAAGTATATTTTATTGTAGTGGCCAAACACAAACCTTTTTTTGGATGGTTATTCTATCACAGTTAATTGAAGCTACCTAGTGTTAATTAATTTAACTCCCTTAATAGGAAAATAAAATCATAAAAATAAATTAAGGAAATTATCATATGAATAGTAAGGTACTATACATAAATACCAAGGCCTATCAATTTGAGGAAGAAATATTTCTTTCTACCGATATTATAGTATATTTTCTTTTTCCTAATTTACTAGAATCACTATTTCATAAACCTTACTCCATTAACATATGATGACTCAACTCAAATGCTTAAGTGGTAAATTTCCAATGCTTTGTTTGGTTAGGTAGATGCAATGTTTTTACAATCAAACCGGTTATTGAATTAGAAAAGGTACTAATTCACGATTTAATAATAAAATTGATAGTTGAACCGTGATTGAACCATGGTGTTAGCATGACATCATAAATACATAACTTTTATATTATTAAAATTAAAATTAATCACAGTAAATTAAAATTATAAATATAACACAAAAAAATTAAAATAATATCATCTTTTTATCTTTAATGCTATCATGATGAGGATTAAATGTAAATTTATTGTTTTATCAAACAATAAAATTATAATATTTAATACTAAAAAATAATTTTGTTTTATTCATATATAATTTTATATTTATTTTATTCATATTTCATTAATTTTGCATTTCATTTTTATTAACATTTCATAAATTTTATAATTTTAAAATTATAAATGATAAATAATACTTATATATTATTGTGAGCATGATTATAACAAAAAGAACTCGGTACTAAAATGGTTAATACCCTATGTCAACAATTCAACTAGTTTGATGGGTTGGAGTCGATTTTCAAAACATTGAATAGATGCTCAAACATCTTATCAATCTATCGATTGATATCTTCTATTACTTAATTATATGATTATATGGAAATTTCATACTTATTTGTATCATAGACAATTTAATGGAAATTCTCCCTAGGTGTTCTTTTAAAAATATCCTATTTTATTAATTGCTATTTTGTATCAGTACAATATTTAATAGTTTTATAAGAATAATATAAGAAAATTCACCAAAGCTCTATGTGAAAAAAGTATGGCCCTTTGTTGTGTCATAAACCATGCAATCAAGTATTACTACCTTCTTCTATTAGTTTCTTTTTTTCCCCCAATTTTCATGGTAAGAATTCTATTACAATTAATCTTATTAGGCTAATTAAATAAAATGAAATGGAAGAAAAAGTGTGAGTAATAAAATTTGTACTCTCTCAATATTTTCATGATGCATATATTTTTCACAATTGCATATTATATAGAAATAAATTGGGTGCAACTTTGACCATTTTCATGGTCATATGAAGTAAAACATCCCTTTATATATTGATTAATTACACATATATAATTTATTTATTTTTTGTTGGTAAGAACTCATTTATTACCATTCTCACATTTTTTTATAAAATTTATTTTGTATAATATTGTTGGATTCCCTATTCTAACAAAATAACTAAAATAGAAGAAGTAAAAGTGTTACTCTCTTAATATTTTTGTAAAAAGAATGTATTTATTACTTCTACCATATTTGATATAAATTTTCACTATGTACAATTTTTCCAAATTCACCTAATTCTAATAGAATAGAGAAGACAAAAATAAAGCAATTAAGTAAGAGTTCTATTTTTCTCTCTATTTTGTGGCACTTTTCAGGTACAATGGAACGAGACTCAAAATTAGAATTAGTCTCACAGAACGGAAAAGGTGTTCATAAGCTTAAAGGTGAAGCAACATTAACATCAAATGAAGGTAAGAGTCCCCCTTTTTACTTCTTGGTTTTCGAGTAAATGCATATTATTTTAGTAGATCATTCGATCCAAATCAATCGCTCAAAATCAAAACCCTAATATTTTTTAGGGTTTACAGTATAAATTTTATATTTAATATTAATCATTACATTGATGTTGTCAACATATCTCTATGCAAAAGTATTAATTATTTTATATATAAATGACGAAATCCCATAAAATATGATGTTGATAATTATATTAAAAATCAAGACAAAAATTAGGGGTAGTAAAGTTTGACACGATTTGCAAACACGACACGAACCCAACATATTTTTCGTAGGTTTGAGTTGAATATAAATGGGTTTAGGTCAAATTCGTATCAACTTACAAAACTTATTTAATAAATGGGTAACTTTTGGGTAACTTGTATAACATGAATTTAACCTGAATTGACCCATCTAATAATCTCACTATTATCTCCATTATATCTTTAAATTATTTAACTCATATTTGACTCATTTTAAATTTGTTTTTAAATAAATAAGTCAATTAAGTCATAAACATACTTGGTTGAGACATTAATCATATAGATATGTTTAAGATTTAACTCAACCTGATTATTAAATAGGAGGACTTGATTATTAAACAGATTAAATGGATTACAAAACGGATCACTTATTTAATAATTAGATAGTATTTGAGACTATTATCATATGTGTCAAGTTTCTGGTGGGGTTGAGTCATGTAGTAAAATATCTAGGTTTTAACATGACATGAACACGACCCACCAAGACGAAATGCTACCCCTAACAAAACTTGTACTAGCTGTTGAGAGTTAAGGTTTCTAGGTTCCTAACTACTAAGACAAGTATATAACAACTATTAGATTTTTCCGGGTATTAGACCATATATATATATGAGGAAAAGAATGAGAGAAAGAAAATAAAAGAAAAAGAAAAGGAAACTAAATAAAAAGAAAGTAAAAGTTTAAATTAAAGGGGGAATTATATAAACATGTTGTATTGACAAAATATGAATGAAAAGAGAATCCAAAAAATTAATTTCCATGGGAAGTGCATTTTGAGGAAATAATTCGCATTTCATGCAGTGGAATAGTGCACACCTCATATCACTTGAAAATGCCCTTACATGTGTTTTAAAGTAACACTGTTTTGGTCCTAAAGTAACATTGTTTTGGGCTTAAAGTACTTTTGTTGGTTGAATGATATATCATCCTCATGTGAGTTGGGTTTATATGGGTGGCAACCATTATGCATATATAAGGTCATTTTCAAATAATGTGAGGTAGACATTGTTCTAGTGCATAAAATGAGAATTATTTTTCCTAAAATCCACTCCCCATAAAAATGATTTTTTTAGGTTCTCTTTTCATCCATATTTTGTAAATAATTCATATTTACATAAATCTTCCTAAATTTTTAAATAAGTTATTTCTCCCATGCTTTTCAATATTATTCCTCTTTTATTTAGAGAATGATGAATTTGAAAATGCACAATTTTTTTAGTGAATTTCAATCTAGTTTATTTTCCTTGTATTTTTTATGATAAACCAAAATTGAGAATTTGAGTTTTTACCATTATTTTCCTTTTATAAATTACTTTTTAAGGTACTTATTAATATCTTAAGCCTTTTAAAGTATCCTTTGTGTTTGGGAAAGATGGGAAAGTTGTTGGAAATGACTTTAAAAGATCAACCCCAATGGACATGAAAGCCTCAAAAATCTGCCTATCTGTAAAGAGGTTGACATAAAAAATGGAAAATGGCCTTGTAGGGGTTCCTCACACATATATTTAAAATTATATGGTATATGTTAATTAGCACTTGTATATTCGACTTTTAATATGTGGCTTACTTGCAGAATTCCATGGAAATGAATGCGAGCATCACATGATGACAATATATGCTGGAGAAGTATTATATTTTTCTTTGCTTTTTCCTTTTAATTTTCACTTGTTGGTTGTTGGTTAGTGTATTGAGTTGATATGGTACCCTCTTGATCTCCTAGTTTTGAATAAATTCTATTTTATGCTTATATATATATATATATATATATATATGAAGGCAAATATATATACCAACTCTTAGATATGTATGCTATATTTGATTTTTGAAAATTTTGAGTGAAAATATGATAAAAAAGTAAATAGAAAGGAAAAAAATGGAAGAAAAGAAAAAAAAAATACATTCAAAATCAATACATTATTTTCATATACTTTTTCAATTTCATTTCATTTATTTTTCTCCATTAAACAAAAAATAAATAATTTTAAAATATATAATTTTATAACTTATTTTAATATATTTTATTTTCTTTTATATTTTTCATGGTGAAAAACCATGAGAAAATAATTTTTTTTTAGTATTTTTTTTCTTATTTTAGTATTTTTCTAGGAATCAAACATAACCTTAGTATATTACTTTATTTCATGGTGTAATCAATAATCTAAATTACACATTTATAGTTGTTTTTCATGCATTTGAAACATTTCGATTTTCATTTTGGAATTATGATAGGATAAGGGCTAATACTACATAATTTACTCAAACTTTTTGGTTTTTTTTTTTAATAATTTCCATCAGCTGATTTAGTGAATGATGTTCCTGATTTTGCACAAAAACCAATGTTAATTTGATCAAAATGTGTGTTTTTTTATTGTTTATTCTTTCTTTTTTCACCCAAAAAAAAAAAAGTATACATAGTTGAACAAAAATTTTAAATTAAACTCGAAGTAATTAACATGCTTGTACAATCCAACATTTTTAGTGCATGCTTATGGTTAATCTATTTCTTCTTCAATCATTTTGATTTTGTATTTTACTAATTATTAGTTGTTGAATCAACAAAATTTTTATTTCTTTGGGTGTTATAGGATGTCATTAAAAAAATAATGTCATACTTCCAAGAATTTCCATGTTGTGGT
Organism: Vitis riparia; assembly: GCF_004353265.1. Taxonomy (NCBI): domain Eukaryota; kingdom Viridiplantae; phylum Streptophyta; class Magnoliopsida; order Vitales; family Vitaceae; genus Vitis; species Vitis riparia. Next base: position 20,550,231 of record NC_048439.1, read on the forward strand.
GCCATTCTATCAGGAAAAGGCTCAATATCTCGGGTTGCACTGAATCATCAAGTTCCTGGAAAAGTAACCTATGAGGTTTGTGATGCTTTTAGTCTCTTTTCTATTCATAGCAGCTTAAATCTACAATATTTCACAGGAACTGTATTCATGCAACCCTAAATTTGTTAGGGTTTTAGTGCTTCATGCTGTGAGTGCATTTGACAATATTTGTACATGAAGTAATTTTAATGAAAATGTTATCTTTAAAAGTGTTTATAGGAAATCGTCTATCAAATATTTCTCAAAAAATGTTATAAGTGATTTTCAGTTTTTTTTTAAAAAAAATTAAAATTTTCTTAAATGCTTAATTTTCTTCAAAATATGTTTAATATTAAAAGCGACTTTATTAGGAGTGGGACGGGATGGGCACCCGAAAAAACCCACTTCATTGTCATCCCTAGTCAAGCGGACTCTAAATTGACTAATAGTTTAATTCTAAATTGACTAATAGTTTAATGTTTTAGGTTAAATTAATGGTTTAATATGATATTTGAGTCTATCTTTGGGAGAGTATGAATATGCAGAAAACTTGAATGTACATATTTTTGCAGGGAAGGTATAGAATAGTGTCACTTAAAGGTGGCTATAGATTCATAGAGCAAGATGGCCAACCTGAGGAGACCCACTTCATAAATATGATATTAAGCACTGCTGATGGCTCTCGAACATTTGGGGGTCCAGTGGCTGATTTATTGATTGCAGGAACCAAAATTCAGGTTAATCTCTTCTATAAAGCTTAATTTATTGCTTTTGAGGCTCCTCTTATATTCTGATTCAAGACTCCATTAAGGTAGCAGGTAGAGAATAAACTACGAAACACTCCATCCTATAGAGAATAAGCCAAATGTATGACATCTGCAAAATAGAGAATAAACTACACCAATAAGCTTGTTCAGTATGAACAGTACTCCATCCTTTTATTTTTTTTACATAAAAACAAGAAAATAATGAAAATGACTAAGAGAATTAATACCATTGGTCTTAGATGTCCTATTAACCAAATTCGATATTATCTAAATTTATCTTATCAATTAATTAAATGCCCTTAGGCTTTACTATAAAGATATTTTTACGTAACATGGAAAACAATAAAGCATTACAATAACATCATATTAATGTTAAGAGTATACATATTGAACCCAAATCCTGCAAATTAAACTTTTAGGAAAATTATTTGTTTAACATGGTATTAGCACTTGGTTTGACAGGAGGTTGTGAGTTCAAGTCCCCCCCCCCCCCACCCCAATTTTCTTATATCGATCTATCTCTTTCATCTGTCTCTATTTATCGAATATGAATCCAAATTTTGTCTATCTTTCCACATGCGGGTATGGGGTCGCATGTGAGGGAGGGTGTATTAAGCGGCATAATATGCATATTAAACCTAAATTCTGTGAGTTAAAGTTTTTAAGAAAATTGGTTGTTTAACAATAACATCATCATGAATTTATCTATTATTAATTGTTAAGCCATTTACAAGAGAATGAATTTATGTATACTTTCCCTCCATGATTTACAGGTAACTTTGATGAGGTTTTCGTGCTGCTGATCTTAATGCTGATGCTTCCTTTTATATGGGGATTGGTGTACTTCTTCAAACCTCTACTTAATTTCTTCATTGTTCAAGCTATAAGAGTGATGGTTTCTTTCACACCAGTGGTTTCTCATTTTTCCAGGGGCTTTGGATATAAACTTCTGCATTGATCTGACATGGATATTTTAATTTGAAAACCAATTTCTGTTGACTGGAAAGAGAAAAAGTTAATTGCTTGGATTTTCTGGATATGGATTCATTTTTATGGCCTTTGGATTGATATGGAGATGGCCTAAGGTGTTTCTTTATTTTGAAGGATAATTTTTAGCATGGTCTTTTAGTTATTTTTGGAGGTTAACTTCAAATTAACTTCTCAGTTAGAATTCAGCATAAAAGCTTGAATAACAAAATAATAATTTGATTTATTGCAGGTCCTATGATAAAAGAAAAATAATTTATTTTTCAAATTATTCTTCTAATATATATGCTTTTGTGATACATTGAATTGACTGACATATTTAATAGATGTTTCAAACCCAAAATTCGTATATCTTTTTTCTTCTCTTTATAATTTCTTTATAATATGTTGGATTAATTGATTCTCGATCTTTAATATGTGAATATAAGCATGACTGGGAGAATCATATCAAAATCGTATGTACCTTTATAGTTGGATTTATTTTTATCTTTAATTATGATATTACACAAATAAGAGGCATTACAACTTTGATTAGCACAACACAAGCATTCCTATATGTTTATGTTATATGCCCACATTGAGAGATTAGTTCCATTGGGTTCTATTTTATTAATCTCCTATTGCATAGTTATTGTTTTGAGATAGTTGCTTCTATGTATAATTCAGTTATTATTTAATGTTTGGTGTTTGGTTTGTTGATGAGTTATAACATTTAACTTCTAAAATTGAGATCAAGAGGGAGGAAAAATTGAGCTTAGCCAAAGAATATATTGGATACAATTTCATTCTATCTCTAGAGATTGCTCCAGTTTTAATTTGTGGCAATTAAGTCAAAATTTTTGGCTTGATTAATTGATTGTATTAATGGGTCATTTCCCTCAATTGAGGTTGTACCCTATTTTTATATAGAGCGTACCTACATAGTTGCTTCTTACTAGTGAATGTTCTTGTTTCTTTCATGGATGTAGGCACGATGCTAAATTATATTAAATCTTTACGTTCTTTCCATCTTCTTACTTTCACCCTTTCTTTACAGGTATTAGAATATCGATCTTGGTTATTTCCTTTTTGCTTCTAGTCTCTAGTCATTCTTGAGTACAAGGTTATCAATCTTTCAGATCCTTATCACTTACATCTCTCAAATCATATGGGTAATTATCTTAGTCTCCAAAACCCTTAACAAAGGCAACTATGGTGCCTAGACTCATTCTATAGCCATAGTCTTAAGTGTCAAGAACAAAATTGGGTTATTCATGGCTCCATCATAAAGCCATCACGAACTGATGTCAAATTTTTCTTTTTGGAAAAGATGCAATAATATTGTGCTATCATGTCTTCTCAATTCTTGAACCCAAATCTTACAAATAGTGTCATACATGATAATTTGACAAATAGTGATTTTCCCATAACAACAATCCAAGGATTTTCCAAATCCAGAGGAACATTGTGTCTCATCAATAAGGAATAATGCTCACTACAGCCTACGACTCAAAGTTCAAGGGGTTCTAGGATGAATTAACATCCTACAATGTTTTGTCTTCCCATTCTTATGGTGACATGAAGAAACTCAATAAGAGAATTTAAAGAGAAAAAGGTAATACAATTTCTCATTGTCTTGTTGTATTTTTCTTCAAGAACACAACTCCAAGCAAAATCTATTACCCATATATCAATCATCTCTCTAAACAAACCTATTATGAACCTTATTTCCTCTTCATTATATCTCTAGCACCAACATCTCGGCCATGCATCAATCACACCTTTGAAATTTTTAGTTGAAACTATTTCTGAAATTTCTTTTTTTTTGTAACAAACATTATTATGTTTGCTCATTGGCAAAACCAACTAGAATCTCATTCAATCCAAGTTATATTTGTATTGTTAAGCCTTTCGAATTTCTTTTTGTTGTGGCAAACATTGTGATGTTTTCCCATTGGCAAAACCAACTAGAACATTTCACATGTTACAAAGATGTTTGCCCATTGGCAAAACCAACTAGAATCTCTTTCAATCCAAATCCAACTAGAATATTTCACATGTTTCAAAGATGTTTGCCCATTGGCAAAACCAAGTAGAATCTCTTTCAATCCAAGTTGTATCTGTATTTTTTAGCTTTTTAAATTAATACCACATAGAGTTCCTTCACATTCTAATGCACATTATTTCTTTACCATGATGGAAGATTCCACTGTTACAAATAGGTTTCCTTGATGAATTTTGAATCCAAAACACAAAACCAATTAAAATCCTTTTTTCTTTGGAAAAAAACCTAATTTGATAGAAAATTTAGGAGTATTCAGGTTTTTAATGGGAGTGAGTTTGATTCTATCCATTCCTTTATCAAAAAGCAAGGAATTATTCATCATCTTTATTGTGTGTCAACACCTCAACAAAATATATAGGGTCAATAAACATAAACAATAATATGTTCTGAACGTAGCCTAAGCCTTAAGATTTCAAGTCTGTCTTCCACTTATCTATTAAGGAGAGTGTGTTCTTACTACCACATTTTTTATCAATATATTGCCTACATCTCTTCTTTCTAAGAAATCTCTATTTGATAAGCTTCACAATTATCATCCCTTGCATATAGTCATTTACATTTATTTGGGTATTTATGTTATACTATCAATGTTAATTACCTATGCATAAACCCTAATGAGGTTTATATAGCCTCTCTTAAGGCTTAAATGACTTTGGTCCAACTTGGGTTTGAGTCACTTGATCTAACCTTATAGGTCCTAATTAATTAATTAGTCCTATTAAGCTTTAATTAATTAATTAATTAGCCTAATCTAGAAAGAACTCAAAATAATTAATTATTAATTCCCGTGCAACGTTGCTCTTTTGTAAAAATTCCTCTATGCACATAAATAATTAATTCCCTATAAAACCTCAAACAAATAATCATAAGTTCTTATGCAACCTTACGGTTTTACCAAAAACCCTCTTATGCACACATATCATTAAATATCTAGTTTCTCTCATCATTATGGAAACAAAAACTATGAGTTTAAGCAATGACCATTGTGACCTGACCATAAGAAAATGTGGCTCCTTAGAACCCAATTCTAAAGTAGACTCAACACTCCATTAAAAAGAGTCAATTGTACTCCACTACCTTATGAAATTACCTCAAGATGAAAATTGATCACATCAAATTTAATCCATTTCTCGAGTCTATGACCTACTATCTACTGTACGTCCCCATAAACCGGTGTTTGTATTATCATAAGGTAAAAGTTATCGATCTCTCAAGATTACCTTTATCATCTTTGAGTTTTAAATCTTCTTATTGTGTGATCAATTAGCATATTCTAGTCAACAAAGAACATACGTTAAATTTCACTTAAGGAATTATTGTGATAACACAAATTTCATTATCACAAGTCCTTAAGATCACCCAAATGAACACATTGTTTCAATCCTATGAGATATCATGATGACTTTATTGAGAATACATGTTACCACTTGTTTTAATTGACAATGACCTAATCTATAAGGAATATATGACCACATTAGGGTCTCACCCATATGTCAAAATCATTGATTTCTTAGTAAAGTCATGATTACCTGATAGCTAATGTCAAAATTCATTGTAGATCATGTCTAATGTGTAACCATAACGTTGAATAATGCACTCACCACTAGAAGCTTATTCTAATGATCAAGAATCGTCCTTCCAATTAAAAGACTCAAATGGATTACCTAAATTCATAAACTAGTTGTAAACAACTCATCAATTTGCAAGGAGACCATGACTTAAATCTTTCGTCCAACTCCTAATGTGTCCAAGTCACATACTATGTAAGTAATGTAAGTATGAATGCTAGAGAAATATTAATGCAATCATGGATAGAAAAATGAAAACTAAAAACTCACTTATTACATCATGTCTTGATTTTAAGGCCCTTATCTCAGTAGTAAATGGGTTTATAAAATCAAGTGTAAGTTTGATGGCATTGCAAAGCTCATTTGCTAGCTCAAGGCTACATACATATTAAGGGGATGGACTATAATAAGGCATTTTTTCTAGTTGCTAAACTCATCACTATTACATATTTACTCACCACTATTAAACCTAGAAGTTGGTATCTTTATTAGATGGTATACAAAATGCTTTCCTTCATAGTGATCCCAATAAAGAAGTCACATGCTTCTATGTTAGGAAGTGTCCCAAATTCCTAATTAGTATAGATTCCTTTTTTTTATAAAGAATATTATGTAGAATATTTCTAGGTTGATATATTATTGTAATATTAGACTTCCTTATAGAATAAGGAAGGTTGTTAGAAATATATCTATAAATATCCTAGGTCATGAGAGGAAAAAGTTATGAGATAGAGATGGACCTATAGAGACTAGACGAGGTGGATATAGATGTGAGGAAAAACGGGAGGTACTCGTTGGAGCAAGAGGGCTCGTAGTAGGGTATGGATACAAGGAGTGGGGAAACATGGGATGTTTCGAGAACCCAATAGTTGTATTTGGTTCTGTCATTTGTAATATTCTCTATTGTATAGTAGAATCATTCTCTCTCATCCGTGAACGTAGGCATGATTGGCCGAACCACGTTAAAACCTCATGTACCGTATGTGTGATTATTTTACCTTTGTGTTCTTGAACTAACATTGTTAGCATCAAAGCTTTTGTTGGCATAACAATTGGTATTAGAGCTTGGGTTGAAGATTTTTGGAAGAGTAAAAGATCACAGAGCACACAAGATGAAAACAAAAGGAATTTTCACTGAAAGTGGAGGCAACTGTTCTCTCGTGGTGATATGATACAAAAAAGTTTGTGTCATGGAGAGCTTAAAGATTAACTTCTGCTGCATTCTCAGAGGTGTGGACCTTCCCAAGTAACAGTTCACCAGAAAAAACCAATTCCCTGATCTTATGAAACCTCACATCTATGTGTTTGGTCCTTGCTGAATACCCAACTCCTTAAGTAAACCTGTAAGCCATAATGATTCCTTTGCAGCCTCAACTATTGCCATATATTTTGACTCAGTAGTAGATAGTGCAACTAAAGACTACATCATAGACTTCCAACAAATAGGTCTCCCACCAAAGGTGAATACATAACCTATGGTAGACCTCCTATCATCCAAGTCACCTGCATAGTCTGCATCAACATATCCTCTAATTGAAGGATCACTCTATTGTTTGCTAGACATGATGCCACAATCTGTAGTACCCCTTAAGTATCTAAAAATCCACTTGATTGCATCCCAATGCATTCTTCCCGGATTTGATAGAAACTTGCTCACCACACTAACAATATGCTTCAAATCCGGTCTTATACAAATAATAGCATACATCAAGCATCCTACTGCACTTGCATATGGAACCTTTGACATGTCTTTCACTTCATCATCTATCTTTGGACATTGATTAGTAAACAACCTAAAATGATTTGCCAAAAGTGTACTTAGTGGTTTTGCATCATCCATGTTGAACCTCTCCAACACTCTCTTAACATAGATATACTGAGATAACCATAATTTCCTTGAAGCTCTATCCATGTGAATCTCCATTCCAAGAATCTCCTTGGCTGCACCTAAGTCCTTCATGTTAAACTCCTTACTCAACAAGGACTTCAACTTATTGACCTCAACCATACTCTTTGCAGCAATTAACATGTCATCCACATAGAATAATGGAAAAATAAATGATGAAGCATCATTTAGGCTCTTTACATAAACACAGCAATCATACTCACATCTCTTGTAGCCAATCCTGATCATGTAAGAGTCAAAACGTTTGTACCACTGCCTTGAAGACTGTTTCAACCTATAAAGTGATTTCCTTAATTTATAGACCAAGTGTTCTTGTCCAGGTTGAATAAACCCTTCTGGTTGTACCATATAGACCAACTCCTCCAAATCACCATGAAGAAAAGTTGTCTTTACATCCATTTGTTCCAACTGCATGTCAAAATGTGCTAGCAAACCCAACACTTTCCTGATGGAAGTGTGTCTAACCACGGGAGAGAAGATCTCATCATAGTCAACCCCTTTCCTCTGTGAGTAACCCTTTGCTACTAAACGAGCTTTGAACTTTTCACCCTCTTTTTCTGAAACTGCTTCTTTTTGCTTGTACACCCATTTACATCCTATTGCTCTCTTCTCCTCTGGAAGCTCCACCAAATCCCATGTCTGGTTCTTATGAAAAGACTGAATCTTCCCCACCATAGTACCCATCCATCTACTTTTCTCTTGGCTATTTATAGCCTCTTGAAATGTAGTAGGATCTCCGCTACTAGTAATCAATGCATAAGAAACCAAATCTTCAAAACCATACCTGGTAGGTGGCTTAATAGTGCGTCTGGATCTATCTATGGCTATACTGTGATCCTGTTGATCTTCTGAACTAGACTTCCCTGCATTCTGAGCATGACCTCTATATCATGGGTCTCTAATTCCACCTGTATTAGCTACAACTTTCTGGTTCCTGTTTCTCTCCTTTTTTAGTACACTATAACAAGGGTTTCTCATCAAAAACCATATCTCTACGGATCACCACCTTATTTGCCTTTGGATCCCAGAGCTTGAAACCTTTCACCCCTTTCTGATACCCCAGAAATATACATTGTCTAGACTTCACATCAAGCTTTGATCTCTCCTCATTAGGAATGTGCACATAGGCTGGACACCCAAATACTCTCAAACCAAAGTATCTATCGGATTGTCTGTCCATACCTCATTTGCTACTTTCCCATCTAATGCTGTTCTGGGTGACCTGTTGATCAAGTAACATGTCATGTTCACTGCTTCTGCCCAAAATTTCTTTTCAATACCTACATTAAATATGAGACATCGAGCTCTTTCAACTATTGTTCTGTTCATCCTTTTTCCTACACCATTCTGTTGTGGTGTCTTGTGTACTGTGAAGTGTCTCTTAATCCCATGTTGCTCACACAATTCCGTGAACTTTGAATCTATATACTCAATACCATTATCTAACCTGGGGCATTTTACCTTTCTCCCTGTCTGGTTTTCTACTTCAGCTTTCCACAACTTGAACTTGGCAAACGTTTCTGACTTGTGTCGCATGAAGTACACCTAAACCTTTCATGAGTAATCGTTAATAAAACTCACAAAATACATATTTCCTCCCAATGATGCTACCCTTACTGGTCCCCAAATGTTTATATGAACATAGTCAAGAACCCCCCTCTGTTTTGTGTGTGGCTGTCTTGAACTGCACTTTATTTTGTTCCCCAAAAATACAATACTTACAGAAATCAAGTTTACATGTTTTGATACCCTTCAACAGATTTCTCTTGTGAAGCTCCATCATCCCACGCTCACCCATATGCCCTAACTGCATATGCCACAAAACTGTATTGTCTAACTCAGACTCTACGGTTGCAACTCCACCTACAATTGTGGCACCCAACAGTTTATAAATATTTCCTGCTAATTTCTGTCATTTCATCACTGTCATAGCACATTTTCTCACCTTCATTACTCCACTTGTAGACTTGTAACTAAACCCGTTACAGTCTAAAGTCCCCAAAGAAATTAGATTCTTCCTTAAATCAGGTACATGTCTAACATCACACAACGTTCTAACAACACCATCAAACATTTTAATTTTGATACTCCTTATTCCAGCAACTTTACATGAAGCGTCATTACCCATCAGAACATAACCAGAATTTATCGACCTGTATGTGTTAAACCAATCTTTATTGGGTGTCATATGATAAGAGCATGTTGAATCCAAGATCCAAGAATCCATAAGATGATCTGAACTAGATGAAACGAACAACATATCACCATCACCATTTTTTGAGTCTTCTTCTACCACTACTTTCGCAGACTTTGATGAACCCTCTTTATTTTCCAATACCAAGCCCCCTTTCTTTTTCTCTGGACAATCTCATTTCATGTGCCCCTTTTTCCCGCACTTATAATATAATATGTCATTTCTCTTCCTGGATTTAGATCGAGATTTATTGTTACTTGATTCACTCTGGAACTTGTTTCTCCCACATTCCTGATTCTTTTTGCCACAAGCCCTTCACCCTGAGAACTCTCATCATTGGCTTTCTTCATCTGATCAAATCATAAAAAAAATGCTCGTGATCTCCTCCAAATCAAGAGTTTATTTCCCCCACATCAAAGTTGTAACCAGATTTTCCTACGTAGAAGAAGTAGGAAAGGAATTTAGTAACATCAACGTCTTCTCTTCGTCTTCGAACTTCACATCAATTCGCTTCAAATCACTAATGATCTGATTGAGCATGTTGATATGTTGGCTTAAATCTAAGCTCTCTGCCATCTTAAGACCATACAATTTCTGCTTAAGATACAACTTGTTCGTCAACGACTTAGACGTATACCGACTTTCCAATTTCAACCAGATTGCCGCCGGGGATTCCTCATCCATGACATGGTACATCATGTCATCAGCCAAACAAAGCCTAATCGTTGCCGCAACCTTTGCTTCTAGATCCTTCCAATCCATATCGTCCATTCCTTCTGGTTGCTTTCTGTATAACGCATTCACCATACTTTGTTGCACTAACATATCCTTAACCCTCCTCTACCATAGGCCGAAATTCCCAGATCCATCGAACTTGACCATGTCGAACTTCGTAGAAGAAATCCCAGACATCGAACCTGGTACTCTGATACCAAAAAGTTTGTGTCATGGAGAGCTTGAAGATTAACTTCATGGAATTTGGTCCAAGGTAGAGATTGTTAGGAAGTGTCCTAAATTCCTAATTAGTATAGATTCCTTTTTTTGTAAAGAATATTATATAGAATATTTCTAGGTTCATATATTATTGTAATATTAGACTTCCTTATAGAATAAGGAAGGTTGTTGGAAATATCTCTATAAATATTCTAGGTCATGAGAGGAAAAAGTTATGAGATGTAGATGGACTTGTAGAAACTATACGAGGTGGATAGAGATGTGAGGAAGAACGGGAGGTACTCGGTGAAGCGAGAGGGCTCGTAGTAGGGTATGGATACAAGGAGTGGGGAAACATGGGATGTTTCGGGAACCTGTCCTCTATAATATTCTCTTTTGTATAGTGGAATCATTCTCTCTCATCCGTGGACGTAGGCATGGTTGGTCGAACCATGTTAAAACCTCGTGTACCATATGTGTGATTGTTTTATCTTTGTGTTCTTGAACTAACATTGTTGGCATCAAAGCTTTCACAGGCATAACAACTGGTATCAAAGCTTATGTTAAAGATTTATGGAAGAGTAAAAGATCACAAAGCACACAAGATGAAAACAAAAGGAATTTTCACTGAAAGTGGAGTCGATTGCTCTCTCCTGGTGATATGATACAAAAAGTTTGTGTCATGGAAAGCTTGAAGATTAACTTCATGGAATTTGGTCCAAGGTGGAGATTGTTAGGAAGTGTCCCAAATTCCTAATTAGTATAGATTCCTTTTTTTTTTTTGTAAAGAATATTCTATAGAATATTTATAGGTTGATATGTTATTGTAATATTAGACTTCCTTATAGAATAAGGAAGTTTGTTAGAAATATCTCTATAAATATCCTAGGTCATGAGGGGAAAAAGTTATGAGATGGAAATGGACCTATAGAGACTATACAAGGTGGATAGATATGTGAGGAAAAACGGGAGGTACTCGTTGGAGCAAGAGGGCTCATAGTAGGGTATGGATACAAAGAGTGGGGAAACATGGGATGTTTCGGGAACCCAAAACATGGGATGTTTCGAGAACCTAATAGTTGTATCCGGTTCCGTCCTTTGTAATATTCTCTATTGTATAATAGAATCATTCTCTCTCATCCGTGGGCATAGGCATGGTTGGTTGAACCACGTTAAAACCTCATGTACCATATGTGTGATTATTTTATCTTTGTGTTCTTGAACTAACATTTTTAGCATCAAAGCTTTCGTTGGCATAACATTCTACCTCCTAGATACAATCTATATGGTGAGAACTCATTATGTCTATTAAACAAGTTATTATATGTTAAAATAAAAATCTCATAACTACTTCTCTAAATTTTGTTCAGCATTAATTTGGAATGTTGGATTTCGACTAAGGCAAACGATTCTTTATTCACATAGTCTTATGAAGATTCATTCATTGTTGTTATTTATGTTGATGATATGGTGTTTATGAGAACTGATTTTCTAGTAATTAAGATTCTCATGAAATTTCTTCATGATAGATTTACGATTATAGATCTTGGAAAGTTGAAATACTTCTTAAGAACTAAGGTTACACATTTCAAGCAAGGAATCTCTATTTCATAATAAAAATATGTTTTGGACATACCTAATGACATTGGGTTAATGTTGCCATGGCAACCTCTGTTATGGAGCAGAATCTAAAGCTTACACCAACAAATGGTGATCTCCTCATTAATCCATCTAAATATAAAAGGCTTGCAATGAAAATATCAGTTTTTCATGAATATATTGACACTTGGATTTTATGAATATATCGAAAATATTGGGAAATATCGACCAAAAAAATTGATAACACAGAAATTAATTAAAACTCATAAAAATATTTTTTTTTAAATCCAAAAAATTATAGAATAAGTAATAATACACATATTAATTAATTAGTATATAAGGCTTATGATTCTTATGTTTACTAATATATTAAAAGGAACTTAAAAATAATATAACCAAATTAATTAAATCGTTCTATTTTAATAAATTATTTTATTAAATATTTTGTATGTTATAAAACAGATAAAGATTTAAGTACATATATTGTATATATCTTAAATACTTATTATACATACATACATACACACACACACACATATATATATATATATATATGATATTATATTTATAATTTAAAAATATGGAGGTTATTTTTTAAAAGGAGGAATATTTTGGCCTTGGCAAAGCCCAACTTCTACAAATGAACTTGGGCCAATTGTTAACCACTCCATAAAACTCAAGCATTGGGCTTCTCATGGCCCAATGGCTAATGGGGGAACCAGACGCAATACAATCCAACCCAAACAGACAAAAATGCTAGAGAGTTTGTGCCCCAGAGGAATATTTTGGCCTTGGAAAAGCCCAACTTCTACAAATGAACTTGGGCCAATTGTTAACCACTCCATAAAACTCAAGCATTGGGCTTCTTATGGCCCAATGGCTAAGGGGGAACCAGACGCGATAAAATCCAACCCAAACAGACAAAAATGCTAGAGAGTTTGTGCCCCACTGTTACAAATTGGATGTCTGCCACAAACCTTTGGATTTTTGGAACTTTTGGGACTTTTATGCCCCAAAAGTCTAATAATTGAAATCTGACATGAAAACATGTGGCTAAACTGCTTGTAACTTGAAAAGCTCTATTGTTAACTGATTTAGAGCAATTGTTAGATTCTGAATATATGAGGGATGATTTTTTTTTAAGTCAAATCCCAATTTTTAATTAATGAGTCATAAAAATCCCAGCACTGAGAGAGAGAGAGAGTTTGGTTTGCAGTGATAGATCTTGAAATATAACAAAAATGTAAGTGAATTATAAATACTATTTAAGAGGGGAATTAAAATTCTAGTGAGCTGAGAGTTGATTTTATAACAACAAATTTCTTTAATTCCTATTTTTATTATTATTTATAAAATATTTTAAACATAAAAATGAATAAAAATCATTCTCATTTTCTATTTCAATTTTCCAAACATACCCGTAATTATTAGATTTTATGATAGAAATTATTGTCACGTCCTTATTAGAATGCATAATATATATTGTGAGTTCAAATCCTATGAATTTAAGTTTTTGAGAAAATTGGTAAAGGGTGTTAACCAATATAAACCCAAAAATCTTATAATAATAACTTTATTTTAAAGTAAGTTGTTTTAAGACTTAAGTCAAAAAAAACCCTTGATACTTAATCCTATTAAGTATTATTTAGACTTAAATTAAGTTATAATCTATTTAAATTTAAGACAAAGAAAAAATACAAACAAACAAACCCTACTTTATTTTTTATCTTGCAAGTTACTTTTATTGCCTTCATTGATCACTTCTATTTTTGAAAAATAACAATTTTACTAGGTTAGTACATGAAGCCTTTTATTAATTAGTTGGTTACAAATGGCATATTTAGAACTTACAAAAAGCCCAAATTTCTAAGTAAACATATCTTCTTGTATAGTCTTCACAAACATTACTAAAATAGCATGAGATTGAAAGGTGGCATTGACCCCCTCAAAAGGACTTAGGATATTACATATCATCACCATAGCATGCCGACAAAGCATCTGACAACAGTGAAAATTACTATAAATGCACACATTTTATATTTTTAAATTCATTAAAATATTAAGTAAAAAGTCTACTTGTCATCTTGGCATGAGAATATAATTTAGTGCCCAAGTGGCAAATATTGATCACATGGGAGCGTGTATAAAACTTCCAAACAGAATATAATAAAAAAAATACAAAATACAAAAATACAAAACCAAACAGCCTGTCTACTAGTTCTTTAATTCCAAATCAATGGATGAATAGCTACAAGGTTGAAGAGATGCCAACACATGTGAGGCCCTAAAAAATGAAATCAAAATTTGGCTTTAACTAAGAGTCATTTATGTTTGGTTTTTAGATTCTTTTACTCATGTAAGAATGGTTTGGGCTTATTGCTCTTGTTCATCCACATTTTAGTGGGAAGTCCTACTTCTTTATGTAAGAGGGTTAGGTGGAGTTCACATTTTTAATGATTTATTTAAAGGATAAATTATAAAAATCACATTTTTTTTTAAAATAATGTTAACTTCACATCATTCTCAAGTACTAAATAAGGTCATTTTATTAAGATTAAACCACGTGGATAAATTGATCTCATCCAAACATATTACATAAAAATTCATGTAAATGTAAATGTGATTATCATGAGGTTTTTCATCAAATTTAGATAGAAAAATTTAATAAAATGATGTATTTAATATTTGAATATGGTTGAAAACAATATTGCTTCGAAAACCAGTTTTAAGGACTAAATTGAGAAACAGGTAGATATGGAGATGATATTTATGATTTACTCTTATTTAAAAATACTTTCAATTTGAATAATTTAAAATTTTGTCATAATCATTTACATTAAAACACTTTAAATTATTTTAAATAATTTTAAATTTTAACTTTTTTATAAACTTTTTGGAAAAAATTTCAACAAAATATTGTTGTCACACATCAAAAGGTATATAAATAATCATTGGAGCATATTTATCTCAACATTCATTTAATGATAGGACAAATTTGCCAAAATTCAATCAAATGAATTACCAATACTTCATGTGCCATCTAATTGCTTTAAACCAAAATGGATTGTCAATTTCACTTCCACAATTATAAAAGACTATTGAATAAGAGATCTAATAATTTTCATAATTTCTTTATTAATTCATACACCTAAAGTCCAAATCTAATTAATCAAATCAAGATCTTAATTAAGGTGGAAGTTGCATCAATATGACCCACACTTACAAAACACAAATTTTAGTGAAATTCTAATCCAATTTTCTCTTTTAGCTCATGATTATGATGAAGAGAAATGACTAAATGGGTTCTAAAATATACTTATTTGACATTTTAATACATAGAAAAATGATTAAGTAATAATAAAAGACATATTTTTCTAAAAATTATTGATTTCTTAAGAGGAATATTAAAGACTAGATAATTATGTTATTGTTGATTGATATATAAGATTAATAAATCAAGAAAATTCTCAAAAAAAAAGTTAATAAAATTGATTTTAGTAATGAACAATAATAAGATATCAACCTAAGAGTGAACAAAAAATGAGGTATTTAAAACCTAATAATTATAATTTCCTTCATTATCTAGATTCACCACACAAGAAGAAAAAAAATTGAAAATAGGAAATTTAGAAACCTAAAAGTTATATAAAAGAAAGGGAAACATCTTCTTCAGTGTATAGTGGTGGGGTCTAAGCTATCTGAAGTATATGAGAAGTCACCAGCAAGAGGTAGGGAGCAGCAGCTTTTTCCTTCTTTTTTTGTGGCATTTTTATCACGTAGGGAATGCAGAAGAGAAAATATATATATATATCTTTGGGCATGTGAGATGGGACCCCATCAATATAATAAAAGCATTCTTGGAAATGGGAGATGGTAGAAGAGAGAGAGAGTAGAGAGCATAATGGCATATTCATAGAATCAAAAGCTGGTTGAATTGGGTTAGTAAAATATTGTGGAGGGAAGTTGAAGCAAACATTGATGGGACACAACCCAACCTTACAAAAATGATGGCATTTTGATTGCAACCATGATAAGATTGAATTTGGTTGTGAATGTAATTTTTTTTTTCTTTAGGGTTGGGCTTGGAAATGGTAAAAACTAAAATAATTTAGAACAATGGTATATTTAAAAATAAATAAATAAAATCATTTTTGGAGCCAAAAAAATGGGAATATATTTTAGAATACAATGCTTTTAGAAACAACTTCTAACATAAAAAGTGTTTTAAATTTTTTTTTAAAAAAAAAAAGACATTTAATAAAATTTAAAAAATAAAAAATTATCTATAATACAAATAATTCTCCCAAAAATGCTTTTAGATAAAACGTTTTTACTAAAAACACTGTCGATGATTTTTCTTCCTTTGTTTTTTGGTTTTAAACTCTTTTTTTTATTTTTTTCATATATTAGATGTTATGAGCTTTTCATATAGATTAATTTTATAGAGAAATGCTTTATTAGAAGGTATAATCACCTAAAATAAGTTGTAAAACATAGAAGGCTCTTTATGCTATATAAATAATAATAATAATAATAATAATAATAATGTAAACTTTATTATCAAGGCTCCATTTGAAAATTGACCATTAGGGTATGCAAAATTTGACCAAGTCCACGTGTTTGCTTTTTAATCCATTTTCCAAGGCTTGATTCAAGGGTTTCAAATACTTCCAAAGCGGGCATAGATCAGCTGCCAAAAATATATCCATCACCTTTGTTTCACAACATCATAGGATGAAATTAGATAATTAATTTTTTATTTTTTTTTACTATATATGAAGAGAAAATCTTACTTTTTTTCATTTTAATAGCTCTTTGTTTTGTATGTTATTTTATTTTTATTCTCAAAAAATAAAAAATTATAAAAATTTTGGAAAAAAGAAATATAGTATATAAACATTAATATTGCAAGGGAAAAACCTCTTGAAACCCTAGAAGCATCGGCAGGTTAAGGTAGTTGGTTGGGAGGTCTTCCCCACCTAACTTCCAATTAGATGTGCTTGACTTGTAATTAACTCTAATCTTTATAAACAATTTACACAAATAATTATTAAAATAAACATTTGCAATAATATAATCATTTAATAAAAAAATAAAAATAAAAACTCACCTTAATTAAGAATCCTTGTTTTGGGTTTGATTGAAAAAATTCTATGGCCTTGACTTTTCAAACAATTATTTCTTGGTGTTGGTCACATCCATCAAAATGGAACTCAATCAATTCATGGGCCCAAAGGGATTTGGAAAAAAGCATAAATGGTGCTCCATCAATTCATACTCAATCAATTCATGGTTTTTTTTTTTTTTACTTTATATGTAATTAACTTTCAAATTTTAGGTGATTATTTTTTTAGATTTTTCTTAATTTTTAACTTATTTGTTAATATTTTTATTTTAACTAAATTAAAAGGCTTAAAATATGTAATTTTTTTCTTAATCTAAAAAGTTAATTGATTTAGTATAAGTTGAAAAAACAAACACCAAACATCGTTTTTTCTTTTAAGTTTAATTTTATTTTCAAATATTTTTTTAATATGAAAAGATAAATTTCTTTATGAAATCTTATCTATGCCCTCACATAAATTTCAATAAAATTTTCAAATAAATTAAAAAATATTCAAATTTCAAATAAAAAAATAAAGGTACCACAATGTATTTCTATAGTACTTTGTTACTAAAGGAGAAGTGTAACCCTATTCCTTCTAATATAGTAAAGAATCCACTAAAACAAAAGAGGAGAATTCTAATATTATAATACCAAAAATAATATTTGAAAGATTAAAGGCACAAATATTTTATTAATTTAAAATTTTAAAATAGTCATTAAAATACAAGAGTTAGGTTCATTCTATTTAAATAATGAAATAAAAAAGTCACAAGCCATCCCCAAAATTCAATCCTCTTTAGTCCTTTTCCCAAATGAGTTGACCAATTCTCCATTATTTGGGCAGGGATTGAAGGCACATGTCAAGGTTTTGGTCCCTCATTTTCCTTGATTTATGCTTAATTGCTTTTAATCAAGTCAAGAAAATGAAACTCTTCCACATTTTATTATGACCTATAACATTAATTAGGTTTATTTATTTATTATTTTTATTTTTATTTTTATTTTGATGATTTATACATCCTTGAAGAAATAGGTCTAGGGCATGGTTTGATTTAGATGGGTAGGATTGGAATTAACCTACCGACAAAATATTATATTTTACTTTTTATTTTAAAGTTGAAATCATTTGTAACATTTTACCTACATGTACTAATATGTCAATTATTTTATGTTATGTTATAGTATATAACTAATATTAATAATTATTTTTTACATTATTGAAATGGTTTTTAGAAGAAATTCCATACCCTAAAATCAAATTCTTAGGAAAATAAAAATTGATAAAAAAAAAATGTTACTTATGAACTTGATAAAAGTGTTAGGTTAAAATGTTACTTATAAACTTGATAAAAATGTTAGGTTGCATTAGGGTTAGGAGTCTTTTAAGCTGACAAGTTTACCGTTGGTGGGGTGAAAGGAAAAAAAACTAAGGGCTTGTTTGGTTACTGTTTTTAAAAATTATTCTGGAAAACAGTTTTTGAAAATAGTTTTTAAAAACAATTTTTTGTGTTTTCAAAAAAAAAAGTTGTGTTTGGAAACTGAATTCTATAAAATAGTTTTTGTTTTTTTTTAAATATATATATAGTTTGAGTTAATGAAAGGGTTTTTTAGAATAAGTAAAACAAAAAAAAACATATTTAAAAGTTATTTTTTTAATTAATAAAGTGTTTTCTTTCATTAACTTGATATTATAAATATATAAATAATTTTCATATGCACAATTCATTTAAATTAAAAAAAATTATTCAATTTTAAAATTTTTATACCATTTATAATTTTCTTAAACAAATGATGATTTTATAAGAATATTAATTTCAATAATTTAAGGAAGAATAAATAGCTTGCAGGTGGGGGTGTGGTAGCTAGGTGGAACTCATTTTTGTGGAAAACACAAAAAAAAAAAAAATACAAAAAACAATCTATGCTTTGAACAGTGAAAAAATAATGAAAATATTTTTTTATTGTTTTAAAAAAAATAATTTTTGAAAACACGAAAAACATAAAAAACAAAAATACACCGTCTTCCCCAAACAAGGTTTTTGTGTTTTTTATTTTTAAGTACAAAAAACGGTTCTTGAAAATAAAAGTCAAACAAATCCTAAGTCACCCCTTTATTTTTAAAACCAAAAGTAGTAAGAAATTTTATATAATTGTCAAAACTTAAATCTAAAATGTTGATTTAGAATGTGTTTGGAAGTATTTTTTTTTTTTTAATATTTTTAATAAATGTGTTTTCTCATAAAGTACTTTTAAGAAAATCAGTGTTTGTCCTGAAAACATTATATTGGATAAATAATTCTGATTACATAACTTGAGTACTAGCAAAACGAATAAGAATCCTATTTCCTTACCAAATCAGGCAACCGTCTTCACTAGGAAACGAGAGTTCGAGTTCTTGCTCATCACGAGATGGAATATTTTTTGTTATTAAGCACATTTCCCAAAGTGATCCACGTATCAAAACAACAAAACTATAAATACGTGAGGTGATTCATGAAAAAACATTCATAGAAATAAAACAAATATAATTTTTAAAAGTGTTTTTTAAATTTTATCAAACAATTAATTTTTTCTAAAAACACATTTTAGAGTAAAAATATTTCTTATAATATTTGTCAAACAGATTTTTAGAGTACGTTTTACAATCATTCTAAAAAGTATTTATAATCTTTTTAACACTTAAAAATTTTTATTTTTCAAATCTTAGAAATATTTCCTAAAATTATTATTTTCTCATTTTTCTTATAATAATAATAATAATAATAATAATAATAATAATAATAATAAATGTTAACTACTTTTAAGTTATGTTTGGTTTCATAGAATTTGATTAAAAAAAAATGGAGGGAAAAGTTGAGAGAAAAAAAGTTAATAAACTCATTTAACTTATTTTAATTCTTTTATATTAAATAATTAAAAATTTCATATATATATATATATATATATATATAATTAATTTTAATTTATAATAAAATAAAATATGAAAAAAAATCATTTTTTAAAATTAAACATAACATTAAATTTAATTTTCTTTCCCTCATTTTTTTCTCTAAATAATTAAATAAAAGAAAAACTTTACAATTTATTTATAATGTAAATTTTTTATCACTTTGATAAACCCACTAACTTGAACTAATCATGCAGCATTTGATTTTCTTTATGTCTCTTTTGAATATTGTCAACATACAAATAAAAACATAAACTAAATATGTAACAAATCTCAATATAAATTCTAATTTTTCAATGTCAATCAACCCTTTTTAATGACCAAACTTTCTTTAAAAAGCTAACATGATAATTATATAACATTATGCACTTTTTAGTTTTAACACATGTCATAAAAGTAGCCTCATTTGGTTCATCATAATAATGTCCCAATATAAATTTGACCAGAGAATAGTTTTAGTCAAATTCAATATTGAAATGATGGCATTGGAGAGAGCTTGTTTTTGAAAAAATATATATATAATGGGACCTAAAAATGACAATGGGATATGCAAAAACCCTACAAATATAGGATATTATTATTAAAAAAAAAGATCTTGAGATGTAAGATGACTAGAGGACCACATTCATATCAAATATCAGGCTACAAGCCTACAACTTCATTAATTCTTTAGGTGGAAGGGATCAAAGTGGGCTCCACAATAACTTACATAAAAGGAAACCAAAAAGATATTCAAATCTTTTATATATATATATATAAAAGTTACAATTCAAAATATAAAAGAAAAAAAAATTTCTTTGGATCACCACATGTCATCTAACAAAATAATAAAAATATAAAATTAAAAAGAAAAACATAAGAATATAGTTTATTTATTATGATAAATTTAAATAAACACTCGTATAGTTTGAATGATTTCTAAATTTAAGAGATGTTTGATATTACTTAATGACTTAAGTTGACTTTAAGTTAAATTATATTTAAGTTGTTAACTTAAAACTTATCATTTAATTATTATTTTAAGTATTAAGATTGTTTAATAAAATTAATTTAAAAATATTTTAAATTATCAAATTGACATATTTATATTTATAAATTATAATTATGGCAAATAAAGTTGAGTAACGGTGGAAGTTATGGAATAGCAAAAAAGAATTAAGTAATTAGGATAAGTGGAGGTAAAAAGGTAAAATAAAGATATAAACTTAAAATTAATTTAATTATTTTTATTTATTATTTGAAATTATTTTTTATTTTAAGTTATACTATTAAGTTATTTTATTAAATATTCTTAATTCATTTAATTACTTAAATTAAGTTATTAAGTTAGTTTACGAAATACCACTTAGTTCTAAACTTTTTCTAAGTAAAATTAAACTTTTTATAGAATGATCAAATGTTAAAATTAATAATAAATAAGATCATGTTATTGGCTCAAAGATCAAGGACATTAGCCTAAAAAATGAGTGTGGTTTTCAGAAAAAGGAGTTCAAAATAATGGTAGCCCACCAAGACATTCACATGTGGTTCCATGGATGGATGTAGGGTAAGAACAGGATAAGATGAGTTGGTTATCTTTTCTTTTCAACCAATGGAGACCCTCTTTCTTATTTCTATGCCCATACATATATAGATAAAAATACAAATAATAAAATTGAGGTACAAAAATTGGATAAAAATACAAATAATAGGATTAAAAAAATAGGACTAGATAAATAAATAAATAAAAGATTAAGGTATAAATAAATGAGACAAGGGTGAAAAATAATGGATATAAAATAATAGGACTAAAATATGTATATAGTATGGATTAATTGATTGCATTTTAGCAAAATTATATACATAGAAGAAGATCAAATATATTTGTCTATAAATAATAAAAGAAACTTTGGACTTATATGTAGGGGTGCCCAACAACATTTCTAGTGTTTGGTAATTGTGGAATGTGTTTATCAAAATTTCTAAGATGGGTAATGCCTCATAAATGAACAATTTTTGGTAAATATCCAAAGGTAGTTCATTCCTCTTATTAAAATTTCTTTATTAATCATTTTCAAATAAACAAATGTCCAACTCTAGGTTTATCTTTTCTTATCATCACCATCATTATTATTATTATTAAATCCTTCCCCACCCAAAATTTTTTTAACAATGGAAAAAAAAAATTAAATGAAAGAACATTTCATGTGTTTGATATATACCAACTAAAAAATATTTTTTTTTATTATTTATTTATATATATATATATATATATATATATATATATGCATTTTAAGAATAAAAAAACATTTAACATTTAAAAATAGCTTTAAAAAAAGGTACATTTTCTATTTTTTATTTTTTAAAAAAATAAAATTATTTCTCAAAAAACTTGATTTCATTTTCATTATGAAAGAAGCCCATTATTTTTATTTTTCCAAAAATAAAAATGTTGATTTCATTTTCTCAAAAACACAGATATATTTCTCAAAAATAGGTACATTTTCTATTTTTTATTTTTATAATAATATTATTTCTAAGAAAAAAATTGATTTCATTTTCATTTGAAAAGAAACCCATTATTTTCTTCTTATAGTTTTCTTTATTTTTTAGATAAATTGTATGCAAACAAGGAATAAATGCATGACTAGAATCACATAATTTTTTTTTACATAATTTTTTTTCATAATCGAAAAACCTTTCATGACCAAACCCTTAGACTCTTTACCAAGACTCAAACTCTAGGGTGTTGATTACCTTACAACAAGTATCAAGTAAATTCAAGGTATTATCAAGGACAATTTACCCTTATCGACGGGACTATCTTAATATAATCACATAAAATATCAACTTTCTCCTTAATATAAAAATTACATAATATATAAATTTTACATAAAAGAAAAAATTCAAAATTTTTTGTTTTAAAAAAAACATATATTCACTTCAAATAAATGAAAAAAAATCAAATTTTAAAAAATATTATATTTATGGAGTTATCATGTCTCTTATATTTGACTTTTAAATATATATATATATATATATATATATATATATATATATATATATATAAAGGTGTAATACATCAAATTAAAAGGCACTTATTGCCTCAAATTTTCAAAGAACTTTTCATAAAAATAAATTTGATAAAGTGATTTAAAAGAATAAATGAGTGAAACACATTGGATTATAAAAAAAAAAAGAAAAAAAAAAAGGGAAGGGCACATGAGATTTGTCCTCGTTAATAACATTAAAAAAAAGGGCAAAAAAGCTGTAGGAGATTTTAGGCAGCCAATCGTTTTCTAGGTGAAGTGTCGGTGGTGGAACAGCTCCAAATATCAGTTCACACAGTTGGCTCAAATCTCCATCTCAGTCTCCAATTCCCAGTCTCTCTTCTCTTCTCTGCCCATTCATCAGCTCCCTCTTTGCCTCTGTAATTTTGCAGAGAACCACGCAGGAAATTAGCAGAATGGGTGTGGATCCAAGGCAGATTCTGGCTGGGTTTCTGACTGTCACCATGTTTGTAATGCTGGCCAACATGATCAAGAGGGAGCATTTTGATTCTGTGAGTCCATTCCCTCTTCAGGGTTGTGGGCTGTTGTCACTTCGAAGTTCTATGATTTTCTTGGGTTTTGATGAGTGTTTTCCATTTCATTGAGCTTGGTTTGTCTGTTCTTTTCTGGTTCCAATTCGGCTTGGTTTTGGGTGGTCGAGTCCAAACCCACTTGTGGGTTGTCGTTTTCTTGCTGTTTTCATCTCTAAATTCTGTGATTTTCTTGGGTCTTCATCAACTTTTCCATTTCATTTTGCTGGGTTTATCAGTTTTTGTGGGTTCCAATTTGGCTTGGTTATGGTTCTGTGAGTCCAAACCCACTTGTGTACTGTGATTTTCTTGCAGTTTCTAAAATTTCTGTGCTTTTCTTCAGTTTTGATTCACGTTTCAATCTCATTGGGCTTGGTTTCTCATTTTCATGTTCCAATTTTCACTGATTTCATTTCTATGTAGTTAGATCTTAAGACTCTGTGCATAATTCTGATTTTCTGTGTTTCATCTGGCTGTAGATTAATATTTGGAAGTGATTTTCTTGTAGTTTTCATTTCAATTTCAGTGCGTTTTCTTCAGTTCTGTTTCATCTTTCCACCTCATTCTTCTTTATCTTCTCATTTTTTCCAGTTTGAACTTGGTTCTGATATGAGATTTTTGTAAGTTAATGCAATGATGTGAATGATTCAATTGAATCCAATTAGATCTTAGAGATTTCCTCCTTCAATTCGTTTGTGGGGTTTCATTTGAGTGATTCAGGATATAAATCTTTGGATGTAATTCAGGGTGTTTGAACTCAAATCATTTTTCCATTTGGTTACTGGGAAAACGTTGGAAAAGTATGATTTGAAAAGAAAATAATAATAGAGGAAAGGAAAAAAGCAAAGACTTAAAACAACCCCATGTTCTCTGATGGACTATTTTCCAATGGGAGGAAAAAAAGTGAGTGAAAATTTTCGTCTTCTTTTGTCCTGCATTTTCTTGGCATCCAAACAGTGAGACCTGCAGTGGCCTTGATTTGGATTTCGTTAAATTTGGATTTGTTTGATTGCAAAGATAGAATCATTTGATGGGTGATGAGTATCTATAATCACTTCACAGGTGAAAACTCCAGCAGCTGCAAATATTCGCCTAGATGAAAACCCAGTTGTAGAACAGAGCCTCGCTAAACTTCCCGGAGGGACTACCACAGGGCCTTGGAAGGAGGATGAATGGCAAGAGCTAAAAGCCTGCTGGGCAAAGCCTGATTTAGGTAAGCCATTCTGAATCCTCCATCGATTTTGGAATTTTACATACTAATGGCATTCTACCTAAACCTATTTGTCAACTGGCTAACAGGCAATTCCGAGAAATCAACGGGGTTTGTCACCTTCTCATTAACTAATGGCCCTGAATACCATGTTTCACAGGTATACAAACTGGGGCCTTTTCCATTTTGCTTGAATCCAGCTCAAAAAATTATATGTTTTTAGCGTCTTTTAGAAAATCAATACTGTCTATCTGTTGTTCTCTGATATTCATCTCATTGCTCTTGTCGGTTTCTACCAGATTGCGGATGCGGTGGTGGTGGCAAGATATCTAGGAGCAACGCTTGTAGTCCCTGAC
Source organism: Vitis riparia (assembly GCF_004353265.1). NCBI lineage: Eukaryota > Viridiplantae > Streptophyta > Magnoliopsida > Vitales > Vitaceae > Vitis > Vitis riparia. The sequence continues at coordinate 20,575,426 of NC_048439.1, forward strand.
ATTAGAGGAAACAAACGGGGGGATAAGAGGTGAAGTTTGAGATGAGTTTTGCAGTACTGTTTTGCTGGAAAGGATCATTCTTTTCCCATTTTTTGCTTTCTGTTTTTTGGTCATAGTTCCTTTCTCTACTGTGTTTTGGTTACTGTTTTGGCTTGTTTTACTTCAATAGATCACATTCTAAGCTAACATGAATAATGTAGGGTTTTTATGTGAATTTTCTCTTCATGTTGGACTATGATTTTAGGACCTATTGGCAATGTTTTCGAAAACCATTCTCAAAAAACGGTTTTTGAGAAAAGTTTAAAAAGAAAAACCCTTGATTGTTTTCAAAAAAAAAATTCTGTTCAGGAATTCAGATTTGAAAAATTATTTTCTTGGCTTATTCTCCATAAAGTTGCTCAGAATACTCTGAAAAAAAACAACTAAAAATACTTGAAATTTCTTCTAAGAATATGTTTATAAAACAAATTCTGAACAAACTGTTTTCTATCGAAAACATGTTTTCTAAATTAGAAAACCATTTTCTGTTTTCAAGAACAATTACTAAACAGGCCCTCATTGATTTCTACTTCCAAAATTTTTCAGGAAAATTTCTACTGAAATGATGAAAAGCACGGCATGTCATAGAGTTACTGGTTTTGCTCATCTTTTATTCTTTTTGCACTTTCTTGCCATGCTTGGCAAGAAATGAAGCCATTTTACTATGATGTTCCTAGTAGAATATATTGTTTGTTGGAAAGGTGATACCGAGATTAATAAGGCTAACATATCGAATGCTCTCCAGGGACTTCGAAGAAATCTACGATGTTGAGAAGTTCATGAAAAGCCTAGAAGGGGTGGTCAGAGTAAGAAAAGATCAGCCTGCAGAACTATCAGCTCAAAACATTGTGGTTGTAAGAGTCCCTAACCGGGTGACTGAAGAGCATGTAGAAGAGTACATTGCACCTATATTCAGAACAAAAGGCAACGTCCGCCTCGCAACATACTTCCCTTCAGTGAATATGAAGGAGACAACAAAGAGTAAGGCAGACTCAGTTGCATGCTTGGCCATGTTTGGTGCTTTAGAACTGCAACCAGAAGTCAGGGAAGTAGTAGACTCAATGGTGGAGCGGTTGAGGACTTTGAGTAGGAAGTCTGATGGGCAGTTCATAGCTGTGGACCTGAGAGTTGAGATATTGGAGAAGAAGGGCTGCCTAGGAGGAGATGGGACGAAAACTTGCTATGGGCCGGACGAGATATCTGCATTCTTGCAGAAGATCGGATTCGACAAAGATGCCACGGTCTATTTGACTCAAACAAGGTGGCATGGCAGCCTTGATTCTTTGAAGGAATCCTTCCCTAAAACTTATATAAAGGTTAGTAATCTCTTCATTTCTAAATCATTGTTTAGAATTCTTATATGCGATGGTACAACTTCAACTTCAATAAGGTGTGTTTGAGTGTCGTGGAAAAATATGATGAAAAAATACTAAGGAAAAGAGGAGGTGGGAGTTGCTAAAAGATTTTCTTCTTTGTTTTCCTTTTGGACAATGGTGAAGAAAGTTTGAGATAGTGTATTTCTCGATTATTCTTTTTAGTTACCTTTAGTTGGTTAGAGGCCAAGAACGACAAATTCAATCATCCCAATGCTAAAAGTGTTTTTTAAGTATTTGACAAATTTTTAAAATCTATAAATCCATTTTTGGACTTTGTAAGTCTAGCTAAGAGAGTTTGTTTGTTGTTATTACCTTTTAGCTTCTTGTTTTTGTATTCTTGTTGTTTTGTTTTCTTTTGTGGGAGGATTCCTCATCCTTCTTTTGTACTTCTTAATTCTATCAATATTTTTCTTTGTTGTTTCCTATAAAAAAAAAAAAAAATACATCCAAGACACTTTTTGAAAGCCTTTTTAATAGAAATGTTAAGAGTAGAAACATCTGTATGAGAATCACTTCCAAATAAGCTTTCAACGCCCAATTGACTTAAATTCATATGTTAGACCCTTCGACTACTTCAAAACAAATCGATGTTACATATTTGATTCAATAGACGTTTATTATCATGTTATGTCATGTCGACACGGATATTTAACCGACTTTATGCAACATAGGTTACAACTCTTATTTTTGGCAAAATTTTGCAGGAAAACATAATGCCAGCAGACAAGAAGTCGAAGTTCCTAGATTCAGAAACCTCAGAATTCACGAAGGTGATCGACTTCTACATCTGTTCCCAGAGCGACGTCTTTGTCCCCGCCATCTCTGGCCTCTTCTATGCCAATGTAGCCGGTAAAAGAATCGCAACAGGCAAGAACCAGATACTTGTCCCAGCCACCATCTCTGAGGCCACAGCTTCTGCATCAGACTTCATCTCCTCATACATCTCCAAGAAGAACCACCTGGCCTACTCCTGTTTCTGCTAGCACCCCATGCATGCCAAAACCCGAAAACCCGAAAACCAAAGCATTTGTAGCATGTTGTGATGAATTGAATTCATAAAGGACTCTAGCTACTATCATCCTGTTGATCTCATTCAAAGGGTTTTCAGTTAGGAGATTGATGGGTTGGCTAGCTATACTATTCATACTTGGATTCAGGTTTGAAGTGATTCCCAGAGATCGAGAAGGTGATATTTGGGAAGCATTCTCGAGTGTAACAACTGGTTGAAAGCTTTACATATATTTTGATTCTCAGTTGTTGTTTTGTGGTTGTAGAACTTTCTTGTATCATTGTCAATTGTAATTTTAGCTATACTCTTCTTACATTTCAAGAGTCACATATTTGTTTGAAAGTTTGCTCTCTTGATCAGTCGATCTGCCTTTACTTTTGATTATGACAAAAGATGGATTGACGTCTTCCGAATGATCAATCTACTTTTGCTTTCAATTATGACAAAAGACGGGTTGACGACTTTCGATGTATGGTCTTCTTCTTTTTTTTGATTGGAAATCTAAATAGGTTTATAAATATCTTAAATCTGAATAGAAATGATACAAAAATATCATTCCAACTTAACAATTTAAAATCTTAAATCCGAAGAAAAATTTGTATAAAAATGTAAGTCAAACTTCCAATTAAAATAAAAATGATTTTTTTTTTTCAAATATTAGAGAATAAGACTTCAAAAACCAAATTCTACTCAAGCACCTTTTAAGTTAAAATTGAGAAGAAAATAGTTAAAATGAGAAGATTTTTTAGTTCTTTTCATATGAGTGTTTGTTGGCAATTTTAGACGAAAATTCTTAAATTTTTCCTAACTCGATTTTCCAAATTCTTTCTTAGATTACTTGCCTAATGAAAATCAAAATATTGAATTTGTTGAAAGACCAAGTATGTAGTTCAAGTGGTAAATGAATGAAATTAAATCAATCAAGTTTTTCCAAATTCTTTCTTAGATTACTTGCCTAATGAAAATCAAGATATTGAATTTGTTGAAAGACCAAGGTATGTAGATCAAGTGGTAAATGAATGAAATTAAATCAATCAAGTTTTTCAAAGTGTGTTTTTCTTAAAATATTTTTTAAAAAATTAGGGAGGTTTGGGAAATAGTTTTTTTTTTACTAACCGTTTAAGTGTCATGTTCTAGGATCGATTCAAATTTGGGTAATATAGATCTTGGATTGGTCCAGTTTTTCTGCTAGATCTTTTCTTAGCATTGTATCAAGGGCTCATTTCCTTTTAAACCAAAATGCTTCCAAATTAGGGTAGAGAAACCTACAACCTTTTTTTCCACCCTCTTGAGCACTCACTTTTCATGCAAAATTAGAGGTGTTTGGTTATCAAGAAAATCAATCATTCTCCATAATTTCCAAATCATTTTCTACTCTGGATTTTTTTAAAAATTGGTTGATTCTTCTCTTTCATTCATCTCTCATTTTTTCGTTTATTTGAATTTGAGTGAAAACTCATTTTCTTCTTGTATAGATATAAAAAAAATTCTAAGATTGAGTTTAATGTGGAATCCAAGGGTGCTCCGAAAGAAGAAGGTGTGAAATTAAAAGTGAAAATATGTTAGTCAAATGGTTTGATTAGGATTAGTAGATTTGAGTTAGGTAAAACCTTCTATTCAATTTTTGTTATTTATAATAAATGTTTTCAATCGCTTGTAGGTTTGTGATTTTTATCTTTTTTGAGATTTTCCATGTTTGAATCTAATATTTTTCTCTCTCTAATTCTTATCTTTTGTTCATTTCTATTTACTAATCTCAATTTCACACTTGGTCATATATGTTGAATGGGTGAAAAATGAGTTTGATTATCATTTGAATATCTTGAACAATTTTCTATTCAATTTGAAGAAGATATCAAGTTGTAATTGAAAATGTGCTAAGGAAAAAATTGTTCCTGTGCATTTGTGTTAGGGAGTGTTGAAGCATTTGCTTGTAACTTAGATTTATAAATTGGTGGGAGAGTGTTATTGCATTCATGGTTGGTTGTGATTTTATTTTTTGTTGAATTATTTGAATAAAAAAATATAAACTATGAGAAATTCTAAGGAAAGATAATATATGTTGGGAACCATTTTTTAATTTGTTTAAAAACAACTACTCACCCTAAGTTTAGTTCATCATTGATATTCATCCTCACTTTTGTTATTACAACAACAAAAATGAAAATAATATGGAAAATATGTTTTATGATGATTTTTTAAAGGGTTTATTACACTTTACCCCTCCAACTTATACCTTGCATGTTTTTCACATTACCCCATTACATTTAAAATCGAGCAATGTACCTTTCATACTTCATAAATATATACAATGTACATTTGTTGTGTAACAATGTTAGCTGTAATGAATGAAAGGTGCATGTGCTAAACACGTGACATGTTTAAATGAAGACAAAATCGTCATTTCATTTTAAAACCCCAACTTAGCCCTCCTCTTTCCTTCGATTATCTAGTGGAAATTTCCTAAATCCCCAAATTACAACTAAAGCCTTAGAATGGCTATTGTCGGGGGGATTTAAGATTCTGATGGATCTCAGGATGCTTTTGAGATCGAAAACCTTGTCCGATTCTTCGTCAATGAGCACAATAAGAAACAAGTTTTATTTTGTTTGTTTGTTTGTTTTTTTTTTTTAAATCTCGTTTTTCTTTCTCTATTTCTGCTTGTTTCTTGAGAATTTTATTTATTTATTTATTTTTTGAGGTAGGTAGTGTAGAGATTGGATTGTTAAAGGAAAGGTTTGAAAATAGTTTTTCTGTTAATTTTCATTGATATGAAGACATGTATATATACAAGATACAATTGACTTTATGGTGTATCACTTCCTATAATTATGGTGGCTACTTTATAGGAATAAATTGATTCCTAGATGTATTAAATCAAATATTTACACAATATTCAAAATATTTACAGAATATTCCAAAATAATAAACTATCCTAAAGAGTCTCCAACATACCCCCGCAAGATGGTGGTTCCATTGGAGAGAACAATTTTGGAGTGAAGATGATGAAACCGAAGATGAGATAACATTTTAGTTAGAAAAGACAATGGTATAAGGTGTCGCGAAGATATCGAAGCAAGAGTTTTATTGCTATCCAATGAACAATGGTAGGGCGATGCATGAATTGACAGAGTTTGTTGACCGCAAAAGCGATGTTCAGACGTGTAAGTGAGGTATATTGAAGACTACCAACAACTTGACGATATTCAATAGGATCAATCAATGAGGTGTTGTCGAACAATGTGAGATTATGTGTTGGTGAGAAAGGTGTTTGGGTTTCTTTAGCATTCAACATGTTGGTCCGAGAGAAGAGCTTAGTAATGTACTTCTATTGAGAAAGAAACAAACCGTCTTCAGATGGGATCGCCTCAACTCCAAGGAAGAAAGACAAAGAGCCATGGTCCTTAATGGAGAATCGCGTGGCAAGTTGAGAAACAAACTTGTTAATGAAGCCCAAATCATTGCCTGTTAGAATAAGATCATTGACATACACAAGTAGATAGAAAACAAGGTCATTAGTATTGTAAACAAACAAAGAGGTGTTCGAGAGGTAGTTAACAAAACTTGCAGCCACAAGAAAAAGCCGCAATCCAGTGTACCATGCCCACAGAGCTTGCTCAAGACCATAGAGAGCTTTATAAAGACAACACACATGGTTGGGAAGATTTTGATCAATGAAGCCCAGTGGTTGGACCATGTAAACATCCTCAGATAAATGCCCATGAAGGAAGACATTATTCACATCAAGTTGTCGAAGAGACCATTCATTAGATAAAACAAGACTTAAGATGACACGAATAGTTGTTGGTTTGACAACTGGACCAAACGTGTCATGGTAGTCAATACCCAGATGTTGGTGAAAACCCTTAGTCGCTAATCGTGCTTTATATCGCCCAATTGATCCATCAAGCTTGTGTTTGATGTGAAACACCCATTTACAATTGACTAAGTTTTGAGATGAATATGGTGGAACAAGAAGTACCATTGCTAAGCAGGGCATCAAATTCCTCGGACATGGCATGGTGCTAGTGGGGATGTTTGAGGGCAAGGGTAACACTTGTGGGTTCAATGGGTTCGAAAGGGGAAAGAGAGGAAGTGAGGGTGAGTTTTTGAATGGGTTTTCAGATATTGTTCTTGGCACAAGTCATCATGGGATGGATATTCTCTTAAAGTAAGGAGGTTTTGACATGAGGAGAGTCAAGTGGGAATTGGGAAGTTGAATGGGTGGGTGGAGGTGTGGTTGAAGCCTTGTACATTGCAAGACAAATATCTAGCACACATTGGTTGTCATTTGCGTTGGACTGATTAGATGAGTCCAAAATAGAAGACACAATCTCATCATGGGTAGGATTTTTGGGAGTGCTGACTGCCTTGGGTGTGGGAGGAGATGCGGGAATAGGAAGGTAAGTGACAGGTTTTATGGAAAGGAAAAATGGTTGACTGATGGATGTAGGGGAAAAGGAAGAGGGGGGGAGGGGGTGGTTTGGAAGAAAAAGGAACAGAAATGGGAAGAGATGATGACATATGAGGGACCTAAGTATTGAACATATCTTGACATGGTCTAGGAAAGGAAAAGAGAGCAAAAGAGATGCAAATGGAAATATGGATTCCACAAAATCAACATGGCGTGAGATAAAAAGTTTTTGAGTGGACGGGTCGAAACAATGATAAGCACTCTGAGAAAGTGAATACCCTACAAAAAAAAACATGGTCTTGATCGTGGCTCTAATTTACTTTTATTGTAGGGTTTTAAACATGGATAACAAAGACACCCAAAATGGAGAGATCATAGACAGAATTGGAGTGGGCATGTGATTTATGAGATAAGTTACAGTACAAAAGACATGTGACCAGAAGTTGAGAGGAAGGAAGGCATGGCTAAGGAGGGTGGGACCGGTCTCAACAATGTGGCAATGACGACATTCGGAAAAATCCATTATGTTGAGGGATGTGTGGTAGTGTATTACGATGAGAAATACCATGTTGAGATAAAAAAAAAAAGGTGTTAAGGCTTTGATATTCCCACCATTATCAATGTATGGTGTAATGATAGAACTATCAAAATATTTTTCTACAATAAGCCAAAAACATCATAAACCTCTAATTTTCATTTTAATGGATATAACCAAATATATTTTGTGAAATGGTCAACAAATATAATGTAATATTTATATCCATCATACGACTCAATGAGTGATCCCCAAACATTAGAATAGATAACTTCAAGAGGGGATGAACGTGTAATAGACGAAACAAAGAAATGAAGTTTATCTGTTTTATTACATTTGCAAGCATTACAAGAAAAAGTAGATGAAGTTGTGGAGGACACAGACACATCATGAGATGAAATTAACTGCTAAAGAACTTTGACAGAGGGATGACCAAGGCGATTATGCCATTCAAAAATGGAAGTTTTGACACTAGAAAAAGGCAATCAGTGGTGGAGAAGATGAGACTTGAGTCAGCCATTCATAGACACCATTTTTAATTGGTCCTTGCAAAAGACGTGCCCCCATGCAAAGATCCTTCACAACAAATGAGGAAGGCAAAAATTTAACAGATACATTATTAGATAAACAGAATTTAGAGATGGAAATAAGATTAGGAACACAAGAACATTTGTTAATTTAAAAGGTCGAGAGGGAGAAGGAATAGTAGTAGAACCAGTATGGATAATGGAAAAACCAGTGTCATCACCAATCATGTCATCTGAGCTTGCATAAGGGGAGTGGAGAGAAAGATTATTGAGGTCGATAGTAACATGGTGAGAAGCACCTGAATCAAGAAGCCAGCTTGAAGAGGCATGATCAGGTTGAGCAGCAAAATTAACACATGGAGCATTGGATATTGGTCGAGAGTGTTGACTAGATTGGGGTTGAAAGAAGGACTGCGTATTCCAAGGCATGTAAGGAAAGCTTGGACAACGCTTTGCCGTGTGCCCCAATTGCCCACACAAATGGCAATTCCCTTTGTAAGGTTTTGGACTGAAGGTACGATTATGAAAAGAGTAGGTCTGACCATGTTTTGCCTGGTTATGGCTAGGGGACAGTTGAATTTTTCCAATCCATTCAGGTTGTTGTTTTGGCAACCATTTCCCATTTTGTGAGCAACATTTGCAGTGATTGGTAGATGATTGTTCTTCTCTTCTTCATGCTGAAGGTGGGTTTCAAAATTAAGGAGTTTCTCATGCAATTCTTCAAATGAGATTGGAGTTTCACGGGCCTGGACTGCTAAGGCAATGTCTTTGTATTTTGCACTAAGTTCTTCAAGGATTTTAATGGTCAAGTCTTCACTGTTGATTGGAGCATCCATCATGGCCAGTTCATCAGATCGACTTTTAATTTGCTGCATGTATTCAAGGACCCTTTGAGATCCTTTATAAAGATTAGCAAGTTGTCCTTTGATTTGCATAACACGCCCTCTCGACGGTTTAGCATAGGTCGTAGCCAAGGTTGTCCAGGCATTCTTGGATGTTTTTAAAGAGGTAATGAACGGGATAATTGTGGAAGACAGTGATCCAACAATAACATTAAGGATCAGTTGATCTTGGCGAATCCAGAGAGAGTATTCTGGGTTGATCATGCCAACACCATTTACTTTGAGAATAGGGGGTGGACAAGGTCGGTTTCCATCAATAAAACCCATGAGATCATAACCGTCAAGAAGAGTATGAAATTGAATTTTTCATGATGTTTAGTCTGTTGTGTTGAGTTTGAGAGGGGCTTGAGCAGAGGCATTAACGGAGATTAAGGAGTGTGTTCTCAAACGGGTTGATGATGGATAGAGGAAAAGAGACAGGCATTGCAAGAGTATTTGGTTCTGGTTCTGGTTCAGGTTCAGCCATGATCTCGTTATAGTGCTGCTCTGATACCATGTAGAGATTGGGTTGTTGAAGGAAATGTTTGAAAATAGTTTTTGTGTTAATTTTCATTGATATGAAAGACATGTATATATACAAGATACAATTGACTTTTTGGTGTATCACTTCCTATTTATGGTGGCTACTTTATAAGAATAAAGTGATTATTAAACATATTAAATTAAATATTTACACAATATTCAAAATATTTATAGAATATTCCAAAATAATAAACCATCCTAAAGAGTCTCCAACACGTAGAGGTTTGGCTTATGAACATTTGTTTTTTTTTCCTAGGAACCAAACAAGGATTTTTATTTTTAAACAAAATTCATTTGTTCCAAAAGTATAATAAAATATTATTTTTAGGACAAAACAATACAATCATTTGTATGATGAAATTGAAGTTTTCATTTCGCAAGGAGTTGATCCACAATTTAATTTTTATTTCTCTTCCCAAGGTTTTTGAGCAGCCAAACAAGGTTCTTTGTTGGTTTTTTTTTCCTCTTTCCTTGAAACACTTGTGAAAATGATTTTTTAGATGGGTATCTGATCAAGGATTCCACTTCTCTAATGGCAAAAGCCCCCTTTATATCCATTTCCAATTCTCTTTTTTTTTTTTTTTTTTCTTTTGTTGCTATGTTTGATTATATAATTTTAATTGATTGTTTTAATTCAATTTTGATAAACCAGAAAAGTCTATACTTTTGGGACTTTAGCTGCAATTTGGGGATTTAGGTCTATACTTTTGGGACTTTAGCTGCAATTTGAGGATTTAGAAAATTTCCATGAGACGATCGAAGGAAGGAGGAGGGTTGGGTTGGGGTTACCCGATTTTATTATTATGTTTTATTTTATTTTGATAGAAAGATTTGTTAATTTAACTTAAATTTTTTGTTATTACAATAACATATCATCTCATTTACTATTTAAATATTTTGATGTAAAAATATAGAAAGTTTAAAAACAATATTATCGGCTTTAACCTTGCCCAACTTAATCTCACCCAACTTGAGTAAATAAAAAATAAAATAAATAAAAAATACTTCTAACCTTTCTAACACTAATTTTTTTTTTTATTGTTAAAAAAACTAGAAACATTTAACCTTTTTTAAGCATCTCGAGTTAGAACTTAATAACTAAAGTTCCTTGATTCAAATTTAGCTTCGGTTATTAACATTTATTAAAATAATATATATAAACAACTACATGTAAAAGATTTTTTAAAAATCAATTTTCCCAAGTCAAATAATCCGAGTCTAACTTCATCTCAACCCTACCGAGCTTTAATTAGTCAGTTAAATTAAACATTTATTAATTCAAATTCATCTTGACAAACCTAATCCACCCACCAAGATTTGGTTTCTTAAACCAAAAAGGAAATGATAAATTACAAAAAGCATCCAAATACTTTCACTTTTATCTCAATTGAACCTCTAAATCTTTTTTTCAAAATAATGTCAACGCTGAATCATTTCCAAATGTCAAATAGAGCCTTTGTCAAAAACTTCCATGGCAAGCATGTGAACAAATTAGACATCAAAACAAATATGAATGCCTTCCAACTTGCCACATGACTTACAAAGAACTTATGTAACATTTGGACATGATTAGATTAACACAACTGCAAAAGAGAGTTCCAAGGTTACATTGAGGCAGTGAGACGCAAAGGAAAATAGAAAGTGTCTCATACATCTACTCCAAAACTAGACAAAATAATCAAGGATAAAAACATTTCAAGTTCCCAAGACTTGAAATTTTCAAAACTATTTCCCAACTGTTTTTCAAAACTATTTTTTGAAAACATTTCCCAAATACAACCCAGATTTCTAACCCAAAGCACACATTCAACAAATTTTAAACAATGAATCTTTTTTTGAGGATGTTTTCAAAACATCTAATATTTAAGAATAAATTTGAAATATTTTCAGTCATTTTTGTAGGGGGTTTTGACTAAATTTGAATAAAACTATAAAACTTTTACATTGCCTGTGTAATGCAACCTTATCAAGACTGTTTTTCATTTGGAAAATTTTCCTAAATTAAAATCAGAAAATTGATTTGTCAATCAGAAGAAAAACCAGAAGTCACAATAAAAAAAATTGTAAAAATGTTGTTCCATCTTGCTTCACTTTTAAATAAAAACTAACTTTTCTTCAAAAAAATAATTTTTAAATAAAAAAAAACACGCACACACACACGCACGTACATTTTGGAAACCGACGTCGATCATAAAAATTTTTAGATGCCTTTTAACGTTAATTTTTGTCTCCATTGGGTTGAGCTAATTCTGACCCTGCACATACTAAAAGAACATTGGCTCCCATTCAAAACCCTGTTTTTAATCACTAGTAAGAACCTATTTTATCATTTGCTTGTGAAATCCGAATATCCACAAACTTACTAGCAAAATGACAATTGATACATACAATACATCTAGAAATTTTCTATGGCAAACTAGATAGGTCACCAGTATAGTTCCTGATGCACAGTTACGCTATTTATTAAAAACAAATAAGCACAATTTTAAACATTTTGATTATAGGTACAAAGAAACAAACATATTGTAATTAGGTTACTGCCAATGGATCATTTTTCAATCAAATAAGTCGCTGGAGGTCATAGAGAGACAATATAAATACTGGATGATCCAATATACTAAAAAATGTGTATCTAGAATGATTGAAAAGTCAGGCGGAAACAGGACCAAGCATAATTTTTTTTTTTTTGGCAAATCAAATATCCATCAAGAAAGGGCAGATGCAGAAATGTTCTTGGATTTTAGGCTTCATGAGGAATATTATATGCAAAATACAATCAATTTTTGTGTAAAAGAGCCATGCCCATAAGCATTTATCAGAGGAATTTGAAAGAGAAATTTAAGACAACCCACATATGTATATGCCCGATTAGTGATCTACTATGTTCAAAAGTTGAATATGTTATTTTCTCAAAGGTTCTAGCCATCTAATTTATGCTCAAAATAAATGTTGATTCAATTAGTTCTCAAAATTTATAAACCATCTAATTTCATCAAAATTCTCAACTTTGAGTTTGAGCTTACCTGAGACACGATTCTTGAGAGAGGGCTTGCATATCTATGGCTCTGAGGATCATGATTCCCTGTTACCCATGGTCTATGGGAGAGGGGTCGTGTATCCAAGTTTTGAGTCCTGGATTTTACCCCATACACAGTCCTCGAGGGAGAGGTCATAACCCAGGATCTTCCTCAAATCCTATAAAACATTACAACCCATTAAAAAATTATCAGATTGAACTTTTACTCCAGTACACTAGATCTACCGAATGGAATCTTGTATAGACAGTAGTTAATATTTGCCAATCAGAAACTCTACAAGATAAACGATGGTGAGCTGATAAGAAAAGTTATCTTACATACCCACCCTCCTTTGCTCATCTTTTGGTTGTTCACTTTGCCCAATTGTAGTACAGCCCATTCTTCCAGCTTCAAATTGTTCTGACAAGGCTTCCTTTTCCCCAGGCTGAACCTGTTTTCTCCTTTTTTCCAGGCTGTGCTTGTCACTTCCTTCTCCCCATGTCATCTCATGTTCCTGCTTCTTGTGCTGATAAGTATAATCTCATTGCGCATGCAAACATGAGAACCAATTAAAGCAATTAGAATAAAAGCACTCCAATCTTAACATCTTATTACATTTCATTTACAGTTCCAGCAAACAAATGAAGTAACAAGATCATATTGTTAGGGCGTAGAGTTGTTTAATTCCAAAAGTCTATCAACATACAGAGATCGACAAAATGATATTCAGAAACACAAGCCAAGTGGGTTAGCTGCAAAGTCTTCGACTTGCTCAAGGAACGCAAATTAGCAGAAACTTCGAGACATGATGCTTTGACGACTTCGAGTTCAAAAAAAGACCAGTGAAGATACCAATGCAAATATTTGAATTTCAAACATTTTATTGATATCTCGAGCGATGAACACAGTGGAAGATTTTGACGGAGATAGGATATGCTGAAAGATATCATGACAACCACAGGAAGAAGGAAGCTAAGCCCAATGACCCGCTCTCCTTTGCTGAAATGGCTTAGTGAAGAACTTGGCAAAGGGAGTCTCAGGAACTGGAATGAGTTTCCCAATGATGGCCAGAGGCCAGCTGCCAGAAGAAAAAGGATAGTTAGCAACAATGTTTCATGTGCAACAACTTAGAAATTAATTAGCTTGCAAATGAACAGTTAGAAGCATTTGTTCTCAAACACCTTAACTGGGCAAGTGACACCAGTTCGGTACCCTATTAGAAAATTTTAAAAGCCAAAAAAAGTCGTAAATGACCAGGTAGTGTAAGTCATAAAAAGTCATAACTGGGCAAGCATCTTTTCATCTTTATTCTTTCTTTGGCACTATTACAACATGATAATCCAAATTTAGTTAGAGCTTTGCAAACACATGCATGTAAGGTTTTCAACACTCAGATTAAAATAATACAACAAAATTGATGAATAAATGGTACTTGTCTTGAAATTTTATAACTTATCACTATTACTAGTAATGGTACAGACCTGACAAGGCCAATTGCCAAAGAAACCATCCATAATTTCCAACTGAGTTTAACTGTTGATGTAAACTTTCCAAGAAACTCAATGATGATAATCTACAAAAGAAAATTAGAACTGGCAATGTTAAGTACCAAGCAGATAAAAAACAAGAAAGCCTTGAAAAGACAAACAATGACTTCTCACCTGAAGCGCAAAGGTGATTCCAATGATCCCCATAAATAGGTAATTTTTAGTCACTCCAGTAAAGACATTAATTTCATCTGGCTTTCTGGCATTGAACTCGTTGAATATCTGCAAATGAAATGGTTAGCTAATTGTGTTTGGTACTTTGAAATAGTAAAAAACAAACATAAGTAAATATTCAAAATTAATTTTATAATGTGACCTGGAAAAAGAAAAACTTAGGTCATGACATTTTTATTTATTTTTTAATGACTCATTCCTGTTTTACTCAGCTTACCCCAGACTACTTACTTGACATAGGACAAATGAGTTGAATATCATACTATTCTTCACTTGAGTTGCATGCTTCCTGGTTTCATCCTTCAAATGAAGAATACTTATACCACAGAAGTTGAGGACAAGGAGGACACTGACTTGATAAAGAGCCTTCACAAACAAAAAACACAGTACAGCAATAACTCAATAATGCTCAGTCAGCAATAGAAACATTACAAGTACCCAAAAAATAATATAATAAGACATTGTTACCTGAATGATTAGGTTCCTCCACATGATATTTGTAATAAGAGGTTCTCTGAGAAAACAAACAGATAATCATCTCTCCACATCATGTATCAATCTAAAACCAAAACCTCCTCTTTCCAATCTTAAATTTACCAAAAAGCAAAAGAAAAAAAATGCAAATCCTTATTTGGTCATCAAACTAGTATGAAAGAGAGAGAGAGAGAGAGAGAATGAGAAAAGAGAAAACAGAGCAGGAACACATCTTTGCACCCCTCTCCATTCTTTCCTCCATCAGTCCCAACCATACGAAAACAACCCATCATAAAATCCAAATTATAAAATTAGAAGAGGAACAAAATCACGAGAAGTATACTACTTCAAGTTCTAACCTTCGACCAACTGGAGATCTTTCCATAAGATGATCAGTTGGTGGTTCAGTAGCCAATGCAAGTGCTCCAAGAGTATCCATGATAAGGTTAACCCATAGAAGCTGTACCAAGTGAGAAAAGAAAAAGTGATGTAAGAAGAATTAAATAATCCCTAAATTTGGTTATTTGAAAGACCATGAAAAGCAACATTTTTCACACTGCCGAAGTTTCACCTAATTTTTTTCCCTCTTTTTGCATATTACAAAAGGTCTATAAATCAAGAAATATATTAGTGGCATGTTTACTAAAATTTTTGAAAAAGAGAATACAGGGAAGGTATTAACAATGGGAAGAAAATGGAATATAAGGAATTGAAGTGTTTAAAAAGATATCAGGAAATAGAATGGGAATGAAACTTATTCCCTTTAATCTACGTTTGGTTGACAGAATAGCATAGGATATGTATATCCTATGATATCATATCCCATTGGATAAAAAACGCATATCCTAAGATATCATTTCTAATAGGATATGATATCCTTGGATATTATATCTAATGGACATAAAATCCTAAGATAGTATATACAATGTGATATGTTCTGTTTATATTTAGTTTGTAAAATAAATAAAAAAATAAAATAGAATACATATATTGTTTTTCAATATTCAACATTTGTTTAAAATAAAATATTATATTGCATTTTAATATTTTCTATTAAAAAATATAAATTTTCTCTAACATTTAACAATATTCATGATTAAAATATTAAAAATTTATAAATTAAAAATAATTTACACACACTAGCGAAGCCAACGTAGGCTTAGGGTGGTGGGCATGTGACTTAAGGGGGCTTGTGCCCTCCCTCAAATTTTGAAAATAAAAATTTTGTTTTATTATTTTAAGAATTTTGGAAAGTTAAAAATGTAAAAATGCAAGTTTGCCGCCCCCTAAAATGTAACAATGTAAAATAAAAAATTCGATAAGTATGGTGTATGGATATTAAGTAGATTTCTAAAATGTTTATAAAATTAAATTTATTCAAAATCCATATATATATATATATATATATATATTGTATTTGATATTAAATATTTTTTAGTCGTGATTTTGAGATTTAAAAAATTTTTGGACTTCTAGGTTTAATCAAATATTTACTAATTTATGAATAACTACATAATTATTTAAATTACATATTGTTTACTGATTTATAAAATTTAATTCATTTAAATATTCAATATTTTATCAAATATCTTTTTTTATTGGTGGGTTATTTTTGGTTTAATTTTGAGCATCTTGTAATTGTTTATTTTTTTATGTTTAACCAAACAGTTATTGATTTGTAACCGACTCTCTAAGTTTTAATGATAACATTGTATTTATATAATAGATAACCTTTGAATAAAAATTTTATTACTATCAAGTGATTTATATTTAATTATTTTTAAAAAATAAAAGAAAAATTATTAGTGAAATTATTGAATTTTTCTAAAAATTATTAAAAATGTTTTAGTCATATTTCTTGCTATATTTTAAGACTTTTTTGAAAATATTATTTGAATTTTTTGATAGATAATATTTCTTGCTATTTAGTTTTTTGTGATTTAATTTGATAGATCATAAAATCTTCTTTTCTTTTATACATAACATCAATAATTTCTTATTTTATTAAATAATACTATTTATTTTTTTGAATAGAAGGAAGTCAAGAACCCATTCCTAAAATATAAAAATTTATCTATATTTATTCTAATCAACCAATATTTTACCTTGACCACCCTCACCAAAATTTCTGGCTCCACCCACTACGCGTACACCCACCCACTCAACCCCCCCCCCCCAAACACACACACACACACACACACACACATATATATATATATATATATATATATATATATATTAAATAATACATATATTAGTATATTTTATAAATATTATTTTAAGCACAAATTTAATTTTTTTAATCAAATTTATTTATATAAGTAATATAAAAAATTTATAAAAAAAATGATTAAAAAAACTAATTTAGAACATATATGATATAAATATTCTATATCTCAACTTAAGATTCTACCTGGGATATAAAAAAGAGGGTGGATATGTTATTAGAGCGTCAAGAGAACTTACCCTATTTTATACCAACTAACCAAACATGGGATAAGATATGTTATCCCCCTCTTACCCTATCCCATGCTATATCTAGCGAAACAAATATGACTTTAGAGTGTTTACCAATAGCAAAGGAAACAAAATGAGATGTATAATTTGATCATAACAAATAACTACAATATGAATGATGCATTACTATATTAGAGGCATAACTTCAGAAAAGTTGATTCCACAAACTTGAGGAATTTGTTTCATGATGAGGGATAGGAGACTATGTTTCCTAAAATTTGAGGAATGGGTCTCCTTAAATTGGGGAGGGGTCCACACAATAATTTTCCCGAAGTTTAAGTGAACAAAGGAAAGAGCAAAAAAGAAATGCCTCTCTTTCTTTTCATTCCAAAATAAACAAGTAAACATAAACTTCCAAATAAGGTTTCACAAAGTAACATTTCACAACTTAGAAAATAAAAATTCATCAACTGAGAGAGAGTGTAACCTGCACTGCATTTAAAGGAACATCACCAGAGGAAACTGATGCAACAACATTTATAATAAGAGCTGCAACATTAACAGTGAGCTGGAACTGGATAAATTTTTGAATATTTGCATAGACAGAACGCCCCCAGCGAACAACCTACATGGAAAAAACAAATAAAATTGTCATATACACCAGGTATAAATATGAATAACTGGGAATTTTCAAATAAGCCTCTTCATAAATACATACATGGCAAAAAAAAAAATTAAAATTAAAATTAAAAAATTAAGTGTCCATTTGGATACACTTCTATTTTCTATTTTTTAAAATCAGAAAATAGTAGTAACTTTTATATAAGATATAAGAACTTTAAGAGGCTTTACATTCACAAATTATGGTCTTAAAAACTCTTTAAAAAAATTGAGATATCAAAAAATTCTTATTATTTTTAAAAATTCTGAAAGTAGTTTTTAAAGATATAAGGTAAAACTGTATCTTTTGTAGAAAATGTTCTACTTTTATATAGAACTTCTATTTAAAAAAGAAAAAAACAGAAGTGTATCGGTGGAAATCCGTTATAATTTTGAATGATGATTGGTAGGATGATAGGGAAAGATTGAGGCCCCAATTGTGGATAATTTGTAAAAAATATAGTTTTGAATGAATTTTAAAATCATTCTCAGTTTCTTCATGGTTTTAGAGCCTCGTTTGCTCTAAAACCCTAATTTGTCCATGGATGCCCAAAGAGGGAACAACCATGAAAGAGTGTCGGAGATACACTCTTCGATGGGCCCCGTCGGTGCATTCGACAACTCCCCACTCCACCTTACCGTTGAAAAACTGAATGGTAAGAATTACAGAGAGTGGGCTCCAGCAATCAAGCTCGTTATTGACAGAAAAGGAAAATTAGGGTTCCTTACCGACGAGACTCGGTGACCACCTCCGACCGATGTAGTAGCATCCAAAAATGGCAGTCTGAAAACTCCTTTATCACCTCATGCTTGATTAACTCCATGAAACCAGCCATTGGAAAGACTTAAATGTTCTTCCCGACGACAAAGGACGTATGGGATGCAATAAGGGAAACGTATTCCAATGCTGAGAATGCTTCCCAAATCTTTGAAATCAAGACGTGACTTTGGAAAATGAAGCAAGGAGATCGGGAAGTCACGGAATACTACACCGAGATGCTGGGTCTGTGGCAAGATCTCAATCTCAGTTGCGAAGAGGAGTGGGAGTGCACAGGGGACAGTGTGCGCTCCAAGAAGAAGATGGAGAACGAGAGGGTCTTCGAGTTCCTAGCAGGGCTGAACCGCGAGCTTGATGATGTCAGGAGTAGGGTTCTCAGTCGCCGGTCGTTGCCCTCCATCCGAGAAGTCTTCTTCGAGGTGCGGCGAGAGGAAAGCAGAAGGAGAGTGATGCTGGATCTCTCATTTGGGCCTGAGGGCTCAGCCCTTTTAACTCGTGGGCCTCATGGGCCTCATGCTGTTGTTGGACCTGGGCCTCATGCTGTTGGATCTAGTGGGCCAAGCCCAAGACATTCCAAGAGGACTTATTGTGAGCATTGTAAGAAGTTGGGCCACACTAAAGACACTTGTTAGGCCTTACATGGCAAGCCCGCATATTGGAAGCCCAGACAGCCCAATAAAGCCCACAATCATCAGGCCTCCATTGAAACCCAGGCAGACAAAACTCCCACAAAAATTTGTCAGTCAACTTCTAGTGTGGGGTTTAATTCCGACCAGCTTGCGAAATTATATGAGCATTTTTCTAATTTCCAAGCCTCTGGTCAGTCTTCTACCACTTTATCCTCTGGTTCTTTGGCAAAAAAAGGTACCTCTTTGATAGTACTTGGCACCATGTCTCAGACTACTCCCTGGATTATTGGCTCTGGTGCATTTGATCATATGACTGATGCTCATCATTTATTTTTTACATATTCTCCATGTGCTGGTAATTTAAAAGTAAAAATTGCAGATGGTACTTTATCACCAGTTGCTGGCAAAGGGAGTATTCGTATTTCTGAGTCGATTACTCTCAACCCTATCCTACATGTACCTAATTTGTCTTGCAATTTGCTGTCTATTAGCCAGTTAACTAAAAGGTCTAATTGCTCAGCTAAATTCCTACCATCTCACTGTGTTTTTCAAGACCTATCATCGGGGAAGACGATTGGCAGTGCTAAGGAACGTGAGGGTCTATATTACTTCGACGAAACCGATGTGCTTAGACAGAGTTCTACTGTTTGTAATTCTACATCTTATCCTAAGGATAGTGAACTTTTGTTATGGCACAAAAGGATGGGTCATCTTAGTTTTCAGTACTTAAAACATTTATTTCCCTCACTATGTTCAAATAAAACTTTATTGGATTTTCAGTATGAAGTGTGTGAACTTGCCAAACATCATTGGGCGTCTTTTCCTAAATCTAAGTATAAACCATCCATACCATTTACTCTGATTCACAGTGATCTATGGGATCCCTCACGTACCCTTAATAGGACCCATAAAAAATGGTTTATTACTTTTATTGATGATCATACTCGCCTGTGTTGGGTATATTTGTTGACTAATAAAACTGAGGTTCGATCAGTCTTCATGAACTTTCACTCTATGATACAAACACAGTTTCACATCAAAATTCAAATTCTTCGTACTAATAATGGTACTGAGTATTTCAATCACTCCTTGAGCACTTACCTACAAGAAAATGGTATTATATATCAAAGTTCTTGTGTTGACACCCCTCAACAAAATGGGGTTGCAAAACGGAAAAATAGACATATTCTTAAAGTTGCTTGTGTTTTTCTATTTACATCTCCCATGCCCTCACAATTTTGGGGTGACTCCATTTTGACAGCCACATATCTTATTAACCGAATGCCTAGTCGGGTCCTATCCTTTGTCACACCCCTCAAGAAATTCCAAGAGTTTTTTCCTCATTTGAGACTTGATTCACATCTTCCACTTCGTGTCTTTGGGTCCACTGTGTTTGTCCACACTCACGGACCTAAGCGGAATAAATTTGATCCCAGAGCGCTTAAATGTGTCTTTCTTGGCTACTCTTCCACACAGAAAGGCTACAAATGCTATGACCCAATTTCACAGAAGCTATATGTTAGCCTAAATGTCACATTTTTTTAGCATACTCCCTACTACTCGCTTCAGGGGGAGTCCATGAGTGAAACTAGACCTTCCTTAACCTTTGACTATCTTGATGTTGCTATGTTTGAATCCACTCCATACCTTATATCTACCCTTTCACCTAATACAGAAGGACACTTAAACTTAGGGGGAGATACGAAATTACAGACAAATAGGGAAACACTTGTCTACTCAAGGAGGCCAAAATCGAAGTTCAATGAGACACTCATCTCCAAAGCACTAAAAGAGTCGGAACCGGTGATAGTTCCAACCCCTCGGGAGTATGACTCCAATTCTGATCAGGTAACAGATGACTTACTCATTGCTCTTAGGAAACAACCTCATTCATGTACTCTCCATCCTATCTCAAAATTTGTGTCTTATAATTCTCTTTCTGCAAAGTGTCGTGCTTTTACAACTAACCTTGACAGAATCCAGATTCCTAAAAACATTCAAGAAGCCTTCGAAATTCCAGAATGAAAAGAGGTTGTGATGGAAGAAATAAGGGCATTGGAAAAAAAATGAGACTTGGGAAGTGATGAATTTGCCAAGGGGAAGAAACCAGTGGGCTATAAATGGATATTCACAGTGAAATATAAGGCAGATGACATAGTAGAACGATACAAAGCCCGCCTAGTTGCAAAGGGGTTCACTCAGACCTATGGCATCGACTATACCGAAACATTTGCACCAGTAGCAAAGTTGAACACTATACGAGTTCTTTTATCCTTGGCAACAAACCTCGACAGGCCACTCCATCAGTTTGATATCAAGAATGCCTTTCTGAATGGTGAACTAGAAGAAGAAGTGTTTATGATGTTACCACCAGGGTTCTGTAAGGAAGAAGAAGAAACCAGGGTATGCAAATTGAAGAAAACTCTTTATGGTCTCAAACAATCACCCAGAGCATGGTTTGATAGATTTGCAAAGGCGATTAAGAACCAAGAATACCAACAGGGACAATCGGATCACACTATGTTCTTCAAATAGTCCAATGATGGAAGGATGACTATTCTAATCGTGTATGTCGATGACATCATTCTCACTGGAGATGACACAAGAGAAGTGGAAAGGTTGAAGAAGGTCTTAGCCACAGAATTTGAGGTGAAAGACTTGGGTCAAATGTGGTATTTCCTAGGAATGGAGGTCGCCAGATCAAGGAAGGGAATTAGTATTTCCCAAAGAAAGTATGTACTTAACTTGTTGACTGAGACTGACATGCTAGGATGCAAGCCAAGTGATACCCCTATTAAGGCAAGAAACAGAATGGAAAGTGACGAAAAGCCCGTGGATAGAGAGAAATATCAGCGACTAGTAGGTAGACTGATCTACCTTTCTCACACTAGACCTGACATTGCTTTCGCTGTAAGCGTGGTTAGCCAGTACATGCACTCACCAAAGGAAAGTCATCTGGAAGTAGTGTATAAGATCCTAAGATACCTAAAGGGTTCTCCAAGGAGAGGACTATTCTTTAAGAAGAGTGATAGTAAGAAAGTAGAGATCTATACAGACATAGATTGGGCGGGATCAGCAGATGACAGAAGGTCTACTACAGGTTACTGTACCTATGTCTGGGGGAATTTAGTAACATGGAGAAGTAAGAAGCAGTGTCGAAGTTGAATTCAGAGCAGTTGCACAAGGTATGTGTGAAAGACTATGGTTGCAGAAACTGTTGGAAAAACCACGCATTACAATAGAGCTCCCCATTAAACTCTATTGTGACAACAAAACTGTCATTAGTATTACTCATAATCCTGTTCAGCACGACAAAACCAAACATATAGAAGTGGACAGACACTTTATAAAGGAAAAATTGAGAAAGGGATTATTTGCATGACTTATATCCCTACAAGGGAACAATTGGCCGATATTTTCACCAAGGGGTTACAGAAATCAAGCTTTGAAGACTTTATTGGCAAGTTGGACATGATTAATATCTATGATCCAACTTGAGGGGGAGTGTGGAAATCCGTTATAATTTTGAATGATGATTGGTAGGATAATAGGGAAAGATTGAGGCCCCAATTGTGGATAATTTGTGTTCTTCCATATTTGTATTTTTTTCCTTTTTAATTGCTCTTTGTGTATTTGTTAAATAGGGATACGTTTATGTAAAAAATATAGTTTTGAATGAATTTGAAAATCATTCTCAGTTTCTTCAGTATCCAAACAAACACTAAAAATAAAAAATAAAAAATAGCATATGAGATTTTCAACTAGAAGCAGCATCTTGGGACATGTTTGTTCACCATATACAAACAAGGGCATGGCCTAAAACCAAAAGTCAACCTATATAACTGTTCCAATCAACTGATATTCAGATTTTTCCTTTAACTTTCTAGTTCTCTATACCGGGAAATTCAAACCATTTGATCATGTTTATTCAATTAGGACAAAAGTAAAACCAAGAGAAATAGCAATTCTTCTGCAATCCCATGGAGTTTTGAAAAATCCAAACAACTTAGGGATTGAAGAGAGGTAGAAATTCATCGAATAAACTACACTCCATTGTATATGTCAAGACCCATCGATGACGAGGGACTGAAAGCTTGAATGCAATTTTAAATGCACCTGAAATTCCTTTGTAGTCATAACATTTGCATATTGATAAGATCATTTACTATTTTCCATGGATAAACCATATAGCCAAGGAAAATGAACTCTGATTATAAGCAAAATGCTAGCCAAAATAAACTTCAGGACTTCTATATGGGGATAAGACCACATCTTTGGTAGCATATAAACCTCAAATTAAGCATAAGGAAGCCTATAGAAAAGAAGGAACACCTTTATGAGCTCATCACACCTTAAGCATGAGCCCTCAAGGCTGTGCTTTGTGCCACACATTTCCATTTTTGAGTCACTTAAAGGCTACCCTTATTGCATAAAGCTCTTTAAAACCATAAGAGTATACTCTAACAAAGCACATATGGTAGAAGTTAAGCCACCAAAATAATTCTGTTAAGACATGCAAAGGATTGACAGTATTTTTGTTTTAAATATAACAAGGTAGAATCATAACTACAAATTCCCAAGACAATTTACTCACATAAATGGTTTGCTTACACTAACCTTTACAACTGAGGCAAAGTTATCATCCAAGATAATGATGTCTGAGCTTTCTTTTGCAACTTCAGTTCCTTGAATGCCCATAGAGAGACCTATATCTGCCTACAATAGAAAATGATACAACCTGATCAATCATTACAAAGAAACAACATTATGATGCTACAAAGTTGTACAAATGAACCTGCTGAAGACGGAAAAACAACATCCAAACTCTACAGCCATAACCTATCCCACCAAGAGGCCCCAACACTAAACAAGCATATGGCTTCCCTATTTAGTCACTGCAATGCAACCATAAGTGGTTACCAAGGACCATGGAGTCTCCAAGTTTCATGGACTATGATGAGAAGACATTTAGAAATAAATGCAACTATAAATAGTTACTAAGTATATTCCTCTCTGAGTTTTGCCATAGACTAGGATAATGACACACATATATGATCTACCTATCAACAATTAGTGTGTCCAACACTTACAGAAAAAAAATACATTTCAAGTCTTCAACATGTTTGCATACAAAATACATCCCAAAAACTTGTTAAAGTTGAGGTAAACGTCCAACCTTCTAGTAAAGGGGGATTTTGTACTAGTCCTATATTAGGTAAATAAGAAAGAGATAAGCTCGTAGAAGTTTGATCAATAATTGTGCCAAATTATTTATGTTACTCTAGAGTTGGGTGTTCATTCTACCCAATCCCCTAAGTAGCTAACCATGTGGTGAATATGTTGCGAAACAAGTAGCCAATCAATTTATTTCTTTTGTAAGGGATTTTCTACCCATCTAAGATTTTGTGTTTATTTTTGTAACCATTTTTACATGTGCATTTCCATCAATATCTAAATAGTCTTTTCTCACTTTTGATCAAAGTTATCTAATGGTTGTTATTGGAAAAAGGATTTCTAATCCTTCTTTGTATTTACTTAATCCATGGTAATAAAATGTTCGTTATTGACCATATCTATATATATAATCAATACAACATGGTCCCTCCATTTACTTCATGCATAAATATGTACTTATTCCATGAAATGCAGACAAATGCACAATAAATTGTGTTTTTGTAAAGTGGCCATGTCTAACACCTCATATCTGTCTCTGCATGTAATAGTCTATGGAAAATCTCCACAAAATGCATCAACAATAGTACCAGAACAAGCAAACAAAATAAACCGTAAAGCACTTATTTCAGACTTGCAGGGTTCTACCAGATTTCTCACTTGAATAAGAAAGAAAGAAAGAGGAAGAAAAACAGAAAGGCCAAACAACACAACAAAACAAAACAAGACCTATAGAAGGTCAAACCTCATGAAGTGCAGGAGCATCATTAGTGCCATCTCCTGTTACGGCAACAACCTCACCAGCCTTGCGTAGCGCTTGCACAAGGAGAAGTTTATCATTAGGAGAAGATCTTCCCATCACCTATACACAATACACATGAATTAATTGTTGAGTCATATTTAGGCCCATCAAAACATCTATCTTACGCAAAAATATATTTTTATGGAGTCAACACACTTTATGCTTCATTCTTATCCATAGCTCAAGCATATGACAGAAATCTCTGGCTGTTGGGACCATACCAATATTTTCTTGGCAACTTGTTCTCTTTCTCTCTCAGATAATACACGGAATGCTCTTCCTTCTATGATATTAGGTTCAGTAGCATCTGCTTCAGAAGGAAGTATCCCACACTCTAAAGCTATTGCCTTGGCTGTTTGAAGATTATCTCCAGTGATCATGCGTACCTATTTGATCACAAACACATGATTTTCAACAATTCAATCACAAATTACTATATTATGGAATGACATATTTCGAATACGTTTTCCATCACTTCCACACTAGCTTCACATTAGACTAATGGAAAATGTTAAAAACAGACATCATATTGATTACTGGTAGCAATTTTATTCCTCACATCATTCATGGAAATATATCTTAGGAGTTCCTTAGGATGTAGATTATGCTTAGCTGTAGTTAATTTCATTCATAAATAAATCCAATGAGCCATACTAAAATTCATATTCCCAGGACACAATTGCATAGGGCCTCTAAATGGCATTATTTGATTGAATCAAACTTAACTATCTAAATTCAAGTTTACATTGGGATATTGAAATGGAAACTTGAGAAAGCAAGCAACACAGGCACCAGGCAGTCATGAGAATGGTAAGGACCCTATCCTTACCTATTTACAGTGTTATAACCAAGTCAAGTATGGTTTCCGGCATCATCTGCCTTTTCTTTCTGGGTTTTTTTTCTCCTTTTTGTGGGTTGCACTAAATCTCATCGGAGTCATGGAAAAAAACAAACCCCTCACACTAGGGCTAAGGATCTTTCTCTACCTTAAAACACTTACGTTATTGAAAGGGAATCTTGAGAACACTTGTAAGATAGGCATCAGGCAAGTTTCATGCTAATGGTTAGAAAAAAGTCAAGTATAGCCTGTGTCATCACTTATTTTTTCTTTTGGGTCATTTCTTCTTCTAGGTTTTCACTACATTTTATGGGACTGGGAAATAAACACACCCCTCACCCTAGGGCTAAGGATCTTTCTCTCCCTTAAGCACCTAGAGGGCACACGATCCCATACCAAAGCCCTAGCTTTAATTCTCTCCCTCTCTCCCTCCTTCCTTCCTTAAAGGGTGTAAAATCCTAACAATTAATAAAGTAACATCACCCAATAGAAATAAAATAAAATAATCTAATTGGTGAATAACAATGAATAATGAAGAAAATAAACTGATGGGCAATTAATTAAAAAGAGAAAAGGAGCGAAACTGCCCTGTCTTTAGTTACTGACACAAGTTAGCAAATCTTATACCATTTATTGAATACTATTGAACAACCAATTATCCTAAAAGCTTAATTTTGTAGGATTTGGGTCCATAATATATATCATGCACTCCTAAAAAATAATGTAAACCCACATGAATAATTGTAAATTTATCCAGAAAGTCATGAGGTCCATCATTGGTGTTGCTGCCCAAGTGCATAAGAAAAAATATGTTGTAGTATTTCAAAGAAATGAAATTGATGGTTAAGAGAGAGCAAAACATTAATAAGGAAAACTATAGAATGAAATTGATTGTTGACTCTGGAACTTCCCAATGGAGATGAGAAGAAATATATTATTTTCGAAAAGATGAAATTCACAAGTTTTATTAGTTGAATACTAGTAAAAAATGTATATAAATGAAAATAATAATAGTTTGAATTTTTAACAATGAGAAGAAAATATACAGGAAAAGAATCATAGAAAAAGTTGCAACTTTCTGGATTTTGAAAATTTTTAATTTTAATAATTTATATATTTTATTTTAAGAAAATGTGTTCAAAATACTACTACTTTGTCGTGAACTTTAGGCAACAAAGAAGTGAAGTTCGATGAATAAAAAAAACTTCAATCTTTTTGGACGGTAATATATGACCGAAGATTGCTACCATTTGTGCCCCTTGAATAAAAAGCACAGAGCAGCCAAGAAAGGATGAAAAAATGAAAGACACAAAAGAATATGCAACTTAAAAAAAAAAAAAAAAATGACAGCAAAAACTATTCATCCTTTTAGGTGTCATCAAGACCATGTTTTAAGCACATAGGAAAGTAGCTATATGAAGCAGTCCCACATTGGCTAAAAGATGTACTAGTTAAAATGTGAAATATGTATGTGTGAGTCCATGTGTGTAGAATAGAGGGAAAAGAAGCAAACACAAACAAAAGTGACAGAAAATTGAGAAGGGGACCAAGTAAATGGAAGTGAGATAATAATATCAATGAATGTACAGTGGAAAACTAGATTAAGAAAAATATTATTATGACGAAAAATACACTTTGTTTGATGATGAGATATAATGAGTATATGCATCAATGAAAAATACAAGTAATGAAGGACACTTACAAGTAAAAACAATATTAATAAAAGCCTCATGAAAAAATTAGGGAGGAAAAAAAGAAAGTGGAAAAGAAAAAGTGGTAGTTAAGGCTATATGGTACCTTAATTTGGAGGAGCATGATAGTTTATAGTTCTACTTAAATCCATATAAAGCAAAACAAACTATACACAACTATTTTTAAACTTTGTAAAGCAATACTAGATTCTGCCGTAGTGTATGGTACTCATGAACTATTTTTTGGTAGAACCAAATAGTAAGACAATAATACATTAGAGCAGAAATATTACAATCAATGATAAAAGAAAGCGCCAGTGTTTTTTAACTTATAATATATCAATAGACTTTTCAAAATAGCACACAGAAAAAGAAAAAAAAACATCCTACTGAACTAAATGAGACAAGTATTATACAGAAACATATCAAATAGCAATCAAATCATCATTTAAGCATTAAAATTAAGAATATATCTTTGGTACATTTTAAACCTAAACTCCCATTTTTAGATAAATTTCAAACATAACATGCCCTAGTCAACCCTAGAAGGGTAAACTCCTTATCTTTTGGATCCTCAGTCACATCACTACCTTGCGAGTATGTCTTTTTCTTTGAAAGTGGATCATTCTTTCATCAAGATCACTTACTAGAGATTGACATCATAGGGAGGGCGAATGAAATGAAATGAAATAAAATAAAGAGGTATATGGTCCATTCTCATATTCCAATTCTAGCTGCTCCTGTATTCTACTAAATGGAGAAGTATTATGGATAAGGAAATGGCTACAATGCATAGAATGAAACAAGTTGTTGGGACTCATCATATGTATGTCATTAGATATCATCTTGGTGGGACAATTGAGAGATTGAAGACTCATCTACATTGCATATGGATATTAGAAGATAAATCAACATCATAAGGATCTTAATGTTAAATTTGACAAAGCCGATGATGAACGGTTGAGAAACCCTGGAAGATATGCAAGACTGGTATGGAAATCGACATATACCAGAGTGATTCGACCTGATAAGGGTGTCACTAATCAGTTCTGAGAGATTCTTCAACAACCTCATTAGGGGACATTTCGATGTATCTTGAGATATGCAAATGGTTCTTTTAGAACAGATTTTGCACTTTGATTCTATCGAATCCATGATCTAGATAGAAGATCTATTTTTAGTCAGTGAATCTCTATGGGAAATAATCTGGTTATCTGGAAGAATAAGAAAGCGAGTGTTGTAGCAAGATCTAGCATAGAGCAAGAGTACAAGGCTATTGCTCATACAACATGAGGGATTTTGTGGGTGAGATATTTTTTCAAATGGTTCTTTTATCTTAACTCTCATGAGATTGTATTCCCAATAACCAGAGCTGTCTTCCAGCAACCTGGTTTCATGGGAGGACAAAGCGCATAGAAGTTGATTCTCACCTTGCAGGGGATGTAGGGATGAAAAAACATATCAATAAAACTTAAATTAAATGACAAAACTAGTTGGGAGATGTTTTCATCAAAGCTTTATGGAAGGACCATGGAATCAGCAGAAACTTTTGAATTCTGAAAACTATTGTTTTTTATAAATCTACATAATCCACTTTTAAAAACTAGGGATTTATATCCAGAAACAGAAAGCAATGAACAACATTCATGATCATAGTGTAGGGCGCATCTTCCAAAACAAGGCAATCCTCAAGGGACAGGCTTGTACTGCCTGTCAGCCTCCTTTGGGGCATTAGTCTTGTAGAATTGTGTTCTGCTTTACCTCAAGCACCATGGGGAGTAATGTGGTACCAGATTAATATTAACATTCTCTATGAAGGGAATGACTACAAGGTACTGCAGCGGAATCAGTTGAAACTATAATGGCTAAACATTAGGCAAAATCTTCTCATGTTGCTTTTACATCATCCATACCACTGAATTAATCACGTGTTCAACCACTATATGTTGAAAGATAAGGCTTTCTTTGTTTATATTGTTTTCTATTTTCATGTTCAAAGAATCCAGAAATCAAGGCCAAAAACAGGTTTAGACAGTATTTTTCCTTTTTCATTTTCTGGAAAACTAAGCTCAAAAAATAGAAAAAGTGAACATCAAATCGGTATTTATGAATATGAAAAATATTTATATAAATAAAACATTATCTCATATATATTTGAAATCAAATATCATCCTAAAAATACAGTATAAATTTTTTGTCTATTTATTAGACTATGTATTATTGTAATTAGTTATATTTTAAATTAGAATAATTTATCTGAATAATTATAAATATATTAGAATATTTTACTAAATCATTTTATAATAAAAAATATAGTAAACAAATAAAAAATAGTGAACAAGTATAATATAAGGTCACATAAAACATGCATAAAAGACTATATATATATATATATATATATATGTTATCCTTTTTAATAACATATATCATACCATGACACGTGTATTATATAAAATTCTAATTATATTTCTTTTCACCACTTTTTCCATTAGTGAAAACTCAAAACCAAACAAGATTTTTCAAATTTCATTTTCCAAAAGAGTCTTCATTTTTCTTAATCAATCGCATTTTCAAGAAAAGAAAAAATAAGAAATAAAAATTATTTTCAGAAAGTGAAAATAGAAAATAAAAACTAGAAAAATTTGCGAAACTAAATGCAACCTAAATGTGAATCACAACTCTTCCTTTGCTATTACTCTAGTTTACCCAATCTATAGGCATTTTAGTGCTTCAATCCCCTAGCTATTGGCATCTTCCTGAGATGGGACCAGAGAAACAGGTGAGAAACTGAAAACTTATATAAACTTTTCCATGCAAAAAAGCATTTTAATTTGCATAGCTTGAGATGCAGAAAATAGAAAGGTATTGACAGGTATCTATAGAAATACTACCAATTTTCCCCTGAACTTTCATGAGGGGAAAATTAACAGTCTTCTTTTTCTTGCTATGGCCCAAAGCTCAAACCTAAAAACAAGCCTAGTCTAGCAGCAGAAAAGGTCCCTTTGAAAGCAAAGGCCTTACAGAGAGAGGGGTCTCCAACATAGCTTTAATCCTTCAGATGGATAAGCAGGAATTAGTGAGCCAGTTAGCCAAACAATTTGCTCCAAGTTAAATGCATTGGACTTCACATCCTCTACAACACAACCCTTTTTGCATCAATCATCTGAGTCAGAACATCGACTCAGAAAGTGGTTCCGAAACAAGGTGGAACTTTAAGGGGTTTCTCAGCATGCAAACAACAGATGCAAGAAACTAAAAGACCTAAAGGATACTCTTAGATGTGGTTGACCCTATATCCAAACAGATTTGTCCTCTTTTACCATCATGCTGTTTTGTGATGAATAGAGAGTAAATTGAACAGTAATGACCACCCACATAGGATAGCATGTGCATATAGTTGATATACTATTATCCAGAAGATATAAAACTACCTTAACACCAGCATTCATGCAAATTCTCACAGCATCTTGGACACCTGAACGACAAGGATCCTACAGATGGAGATAAATATTGGCTTTAGAGAAAGTTGACAATAAACTCCATTTTGGAGACACAAAATATGTTGTGAAAAGGAATAATATTGATGATTGAAAATAGAAAAACACTACTAAGAATAGCTATTCATATATGTAATGCATACTACATTTATGTCACACCAGGCCACATATAAAAAATTAAGTTTCCAAATCAAATGTATGCAAGCAATGAATGAAGCATATAAGTACAGATAAAGAGGCAGTGAATAATTCATTTGCATACAAGAGCTGCGCTCACAAGAAAAACATAGTATTCACTCTTTCATTGGCATTAGAATACTGCTTGTTGCCTGCATTCAATTACCCAGTTGATATGAATAGCATGTTCAAGACACATCAATTTCTCAACTCTCCAAATAATAGGACCCAATAGATGGAAGTAATAATATAATCGCCCACAATCCTTCTGGAAACTTGCAACACATGAACAGTCAACGTGTGGCACATTAAAGGCATCATTCAATGAGACACACGCAAATGATTTTGACATTGGAAGCTACAAGAGTGAAAATTTTGGAGAAAATGGTAGTTAGGGGATACAACATTCAAAGAATGAGGAATTTTTTAAAAAAGAAATAAAAAATTAAAAAAATAAAAAATGAAATCCAAAAATGCAATTTGAAACAACTATTATAGTCAAATGCTAAATTATCATACACAGCAAGAAATGGCTTACAGCAGCATTAGAATATATCAGTTTTCATATTGTTTACCTTTATACCAACAATAGAAAGCAAAACAAGGTCATTTTCAGGCAAAACCCATTGGTCTCGTTGCTCCTCATCAATTGGCATTTTGTCCAAGTCAAATGTTCTGTATGCAATTGCAACACAGCGCAAGCTGCTTGCAGCCATTTGATTAATAGCTTCACTGAAGAACTCCTGCACAAGTTAAAAAGAAATCGTTATCTAGAATGTTGTTAATACTTTTAAGAGCTCCAGTGTACTTTTCTTAATTCCAGACCTTGAGGCCAGGAGTGCTTGTGGGACAGCTTGTGAGAGGTCCTAGGTTCAAGTCCCAATGGGAACAAAAATTTACCTACATATATATATATATATATATCTGTGTGTGTGTGTGTGTGCTTTTCTTAATTCCAATGAAAAAAAATGTCATTCAACCAATGATTGATATCATCTAATACCAATGCATACCAATATTAGCAGGGTCCAATTGGGTTTTTTGTCAGAAACACTCAGTAAAAAATTTAAATGTCCGCATGGATACTTTGTTGTATCACAGTATATAATACCCATACCACTAAATTTTTTTTCCAGCCAACAATAGTAATAAAATATGACCCCAAGCTTGAACAGGAAAAAATAAGCAAAAAAATTCATTAAGAATTGGACATCAGTTCATCCAGCACTATATGCCATTATCATGAGACATCATGTGAGTTGATGATTGATTGAATAAATAATTGCTACTAAGACTTTCCATAAAAAAGAGAAAGACGGTGATTATTATTCTTCTATTTTACAATTGCATAAGCACAATTGAATAAGTATCAAATATTTGACAAAGAAACTCAGTTTAAAAGAAAGATAGAAGTATCAAATATTTGACAAAGAAACCCACTGTAAAAGAGTGATAGATGGGTGTGTTAGCATGTTCTGAAAACATTTTGACCTACTACATTTAATAAACATTATAATCATCTTGTTTCTTTATCCCAGCATTTTATTTGGATATTTTTCATTGTCAATGATTTTGAGCACACAAATATCATGGAAAAAATGGATACTTGGAGCCTCAAACTAGGTATGCATAATATTTAAAGGACCAATAACTCAAAAATTCCTACTTTTTTCAATTTAAAAACGTGAATTTCGATCACAAGTGGCACAATATCAAGTTTTGTTGTCCCCATAAAAATGTTTTCTTTACATATGAAAGGGCATTTACTTGTACCTTATCTTCACCCATGGGCTGCAAACAACCATTTGAGTCAAGATATTCCGTACAGGAGCCTAGTACCATCTCAGCTGCTCCCTTCCAATGTATATGAACTTTATTGTCACCCTGCGACAATAGAAAAAAGAGAGAGAGAGACATAACAGATCTCATCAGAATATCTTTAAACACACCACAATTAAATGGCCTTCAATAATCTGAAAATTAAAAATTATATAACTCTAGAGAATTAGAAAACAAGAGCAAGATGATGAAAATGATTGTTAAGAACATCCAAATATTTTAAAGTGTATATAAGATAGAGACAATCTATTATTTGGCCAGTCTTTTATTGAGCCATGTATATAAAAATGCAATTCAAGCCACATCAGTAAGGCCTTAATAACTGAATCCTATGTTTTCAACTTACACAAAAATATGTCCAACAGGTTTTTGGAACTTCTGTCAACAAAGTCATAGCATTAAGACCATGGAAACATATCAATTACCTGTACTGCAACACCACCTCTCTTTTTCTCTGAGTTGAAAGGGAAAACATGGAGAATTGAGGATTCTTCTCTTATTACATCAAACTTCATCCCCAACTGCAATAAAGATATAGATGACTAAAGTCAACTTGATATAGATATGCATGCCAAAAGGAGATAATATGTTTCAGGTAGTAGGGGAACCTTGACTGCCCAAGCAAGGATAGCCTTTTCTGTAGGAGATCCAGAAATTTCCATTTTTTCTTCTCCACCACCCTATCAAAATATAGATTCAGTGAGAAACAAAATCTGCTATTTAATAGGTAATCACACTAAGTGTCTACAAAACTAATTGACAGAAAGCCACAGATGACTAAATGGAACTACATACTTTTCCGGAAGAAAACAAGTACATAAGATCACGGTTAGCACACTGTCAATTACATTTTCATAGCCTGACATAAACATTTTTTTTATAAATAATTTCCTAACATAAACATAGAAAGTTATCAATAACTATTAGTTCATTGTTGCATCATCTACAGCAATGAAGCCATCTACAGTTTTTGTTGAATTTACCTAAAATATAAAAAAAAATAGTTGCTAAGGGTTGTAGGGGTCAGAGTTGATCAATGAGGATGGAGCTCTACTTTATTGAAACTTCTAAATATCATACAGTTACATGTGTACCACTTCACGGAGACAATTTCTACCACAACCAGCATGCACTGCCCTATTTGTTGTCCGGACCTGACTTCACAATGACATGCTTCTAGGTATCATCCAAGTACAAGTTCATCACCTAATGCTGACTACAAGACCAGAAGGCACAACAAATTTGTGGTAGAAAATGTGAGGCATGTTACCTGCTTGTACCAGTCTCAACATATGCCAATGAAAACATCAAATGGCCATGCTGTACTAAACACATGAAAGCAGGTCACAACCATAACCATACACTATGAAAAGGTCTTAAGGGTTTTCTACATCGAGAGAAGTGCTAGGAGCGTTAAGGCTTTAGCACAAATCAAATCTAATTAGTTTGATATATATTGTTGGTCCGCTACCTAATAGCTTAAGCTACATCAATTAGGAGCTTAAAAAGAAGAAAAAGTGAATAAAAAAAAATAGGGAAAGAAGATGTGTGCATTTGCATACGTGAGAAATTCAAACTCTGAAATAATAATTCACTAGCTCAAAAGTAAATTCACAACCTTTTTATGAACCAGAAACCCTTGTAACATCTAATCTAGCCCTTGAACCAACCTAATGGTTAAGGGTGACTGTTAGCCCCTTGACTCGAATGACAGCACAAAGGGCCTCATGGGTAGGCCTTGCGCCCATGAGGGATTGGGAAGGAAGCAAGGTGGAATTGGAGGTTCAGATGCAACGGGAAAGGTTATTGGTTGGGACAACACTTAGGCTAGCATCAGTGCACCAGGCATAGGCCCATGCACACCAGGTGGTATGCACAGTGCACTCCCGCACACCTGCGTGCACTCTTGCACACAACAAGCAAGTCGCACGTCCACTCACGTGCACATCAATGGTTCAGAGCTGATGCAAGGCTTATGGGGGATTTATTTATTTAACTAATAAATAAATCCATTGTTCCTCCAGCAAGGAGAAATCCCTAAAACGGCCTAAAATGCTCTTTAAGAGAGAGGGGGGTGGGGCCTAGGCCACACCAAGGCAGCACCGAAGCATGGCCATGGCACACAAATGAGTAGCTAGCACACACACATGGGCTCCACAACATGTGTGATGATCCACCCGTGGCCACAATGGCACAGGGCATAGTGCAGCCTCACCCTTCCCGGCGTTGGCACGAGGGTGTTCAACCTTGTGCACTAAGGCAACTACATGGGTCATGGGCACAATGCCATGGCATGTTGCGACTAAGGAAGGCATAGCAACACAGCATGGCTGCAGCAACATAGCTGACTCATATGTGGGGTTTAGTACATGGCACAGGGTGCAATGCCCTGTGCACAGGAATGACAAGCCATAGGTGCAATGTCATGGCTCATTGTTGCAACCAAGAAGGCTTGGACATGGCACAAGGTGTCATTGCAGCAACTAGATCAAGACAAACATGGTGGTGCATGGCTGACACGGGCAAGGCAAGGGAAGGCCTTACAACCGTTGGGTTCATACATGGACAGAAAACCCAATGTGCCATGGGCACCTTGACATGGCACAAGGTTGGGCACCAATGTGTGGGGCAAAGCACACTATTGCGTCAGAGATGGACTAAACATGCAGATGTGGCAAAGGCAACAATGTTGATTTAGGCCAGAGGCAAACCAAGATGTTTTGGTATGGGCTGACCCACATGCTTGGGGGACAAAGTCCAAGATTGGCATGGGCTTCACTGTGTGGGGCAAAGACAGTTACATTAGCATTTGTTGGCAAGAGGCACCTTGAAGGGGTGAGATTTGGCTCTGCATGCAAAAGGGAATGTCAAATAGACCTTGTTGGCTGCATGAGGCATGAAGGGACACTTCTATCAGGAGTGTTTTCAACTGGGTGGTTATGACAGTTGCATAACCACCACCCCCAAGCTCCTGTTTTGAATTCAAGTGTGTGAATTCAAAATTCTAACGGATAGCAATCTGTATAAAAGTCTCCTGCATTGCAGAGAGACATACTGAGTGTTTGTATCACAGATTGTAAACACTGTGGGGTGGGTTCCCTGACTTAGAAAAATTATGCAGTGTTAGGGCACTTAGAACAATTTTGTAATCTTGTTGTTCTAAATAAACACAAGTTGGGAAAGGTTCCCATATCTGATTGTTGCCTATTTACGTTTTCTTTTGCTGTGACATTTGGGAAGTTTGGCTAAGATTGAGTGTTAGCACCGCATACAGAGAAAAAAAATGGATATTAATTTTCTGGGGTGTGACAGTAACCATCCATTGAAACCTAGCCCAAAACACCAAAAATCATCATTCACTGTTAGCAGTGTGAACACTGATGTTACAGCATTGATACAATAACACCTAGAAATCTTAACATATAATAACAGGGTGGTTTAAAAGATAAAAACCAATTTTCAATTCATACATTAAGGCCTAGAAATCTTTCCTCATTAACAATGAAATAATTCATGTTTTCAAAAAAAAAAAAAAATTCCCAGGCCTAAAAATCTGTTGCTTTCTTCTCTTTTCCAAGGTTGTTTTTACACCTGCTATGTAAAAAGTTGTTAATTATTCTTGTATAATGGCTTCGTAAAACTAAAAAAAAAACAGAGATATAGAGGCTAACCTTAAGTAGTATTCCAAACATTTAAGTAGTCAACAAAAAACTCATGAAATTTCAAGAATAATTTAAGATTCCAAAGATTTAAGAAGAATTCAACAAAAAAAAGTAATGAAATTGTATAAATTTCAATATACAATTAGAAATTTCAAGAATAAAAGTATTTAAAAAAGAAAAGCAAAGTAGACGAGGTGTGCTTCTTCAACAAGGCACATGTCTTGGAAAGCAAGGCACTATAACTAGGGAGTGTTTATGCATTGGGTCTAGGTGCCCTTTAAGCACACCTTTTAAAACTATGTCTATAATCCACCTTTTGCTCTGAATTTAATCTGAACCACCCATGATGGTCAAGAAAATCATGAAGACCATTTATATTTTGTTAAGAAAATGATAATCATGAATATGTATGACGATGATGGCAGAAAGGGACCATGGCAGCCACAGTACATAGTGATAGGCTACATGGGGAGCCATCAATAAGCATGTTCTGTAGCAACAGCAGCAAAGGAGAGTTCATAGCAATGACAAGAGGTAGACTTGATGACAATACGAGCAGTGAGGAACCAACATCCTTATAGAAGTATTGAAAGCTCAGGCCATGTATATGGAAATAGGAGGGCAAGTATGGATCTTGAATAAAAAATCAAAGGCTAAGAATGGGAAATCAAGGTGTCATTTAAGCAGGTTGTTTAGATTCCAAGAAGATTATTCTATGAAGGTTTCCCAATCCCACTAGAAGGGATTCTGTATCTTAAAAGTCCATACTTTGAACTCGGTTATTTTCAAAACCTTTCATAAAGCTGCCCTATCTATCTATCTACATATACATACATATATATCAGAAATAAGCATTTTCATTCATCAATCAATTATAAATTTAAAAACAACAGTAATACCTTAGGCACAAAAACATTGCCCTGGGTATTGCAGGCAATGCCCTCATGTAGCAGAGATGAAACATCTGGATGCAACTGTGAGGAGTCATCTGGTGGATCTATCTTCTTTCTCCCTACATAAGCCTCAACCACAGTCATCTGTCATGAAAAGAACATCATTACCATTCAAACAATATGTCAAGGTTTCAACCACATGGCCTAAAATGGAAGCTAACAAAATAACACTAGGCAGAGAAAACTTGAAAGTAATGTCTAATATGTTTCAAAAACAAACTGCCTTATACATAAAAGATTATACAAGGAAAATTTTTAATAAGAATACAAAGAAAAATAAAAGCTTGAAAAGTGTTGGGTGTGGGAGAGCATGATATACATAATGGGCCCAAATCCTAAAACCCTAAGCTTTTAGGATAAGTAACAGTTCAACATGGTATCATATTCTTGTTTGGCGGGAGGTCAAGTGTTTGAACCTCATTGCTGCATGTTTATTTCCCCAGTTTATTAAGTCTGCATGTAAGTCTAAAAATGGAGGCTACACGTGAGGGAGGGTGTACATGTTTATTCCCCCAATTTCCACATGTAAGCCTAACAATGGAGGCTACATGTGAAGGATGGTGTTGGGTGTTGGAGAGTATCATATACATTGTGGACCCAAATCTTAAAAGCTTAAGCTTTTAGGAAAATTGGAAGGTAGTTCAGCAAAAAGAAAGGTCCAAAAATTTACAACAGACCTTATTCAAGGTTAATGTTCCAGTCTTATCACTGCAAATTGTTGTTGCAGAGCCCATAGTTTCACAGGCTGAAAGCCTACGCACCTGCATATCCAAAATGGTGTTATAAAACTAGAATAATGAGACAAGATATTATTAATGATTATTTTGGAGGAAAGAAATGATGACACATGCCAAAGCCTTATCTGCCATCATCTTTCGCATGGAGTATGCTAGGCTGTCACAGAATAAAAGCTAAGAATAAATAAACAGAATCAAAGGCCAAGAAAATAAACTGCTTTTCATTATTACTGCAACAAAAAACCAAAAGTAGAAATCTAAAGCTTACGTCAAGGTAACAGCCAAAGGAAGCCCTTCAGGCACTGCAACAACCACAATGGTGACCTAAATAGTTCTACAATTAGCCATTAAGTAAAAAATGAGAAAATATAAACACATTGAGAGACTGCACTTACTGCAATTGTAATGATTTTAATGACATCATCTACAGCATCACCAAAACTCGTAACACCACTTTTAAATTGGACTGTTCCATCTGAATCTCTCGTATGTCCAGTAAAGTATCTAGGATATTGAATTAGATTGTAACTTGTAAGATGTATATAGAAATTATATTAAATATATATGTAATTAGCAATTTTTAGTTTACCTTATCAAAAGGACAGCCAGTACAGAAAGAGCAACTGCAAGCCCAACTATGCCTATAAAAGTTGCAACCCCATTCAAGCGTACCTGTCATAGTTCAACAAAGGTAGCCTCATGATATAACTCATAAACTGCTACAAGGAGTTGTTAAAGCAGCATTAATTGTGTATGGGTGGGTGGGTGTGTATGTGTGTGTGTGTGTGTGTGAGAGAGAGAGAGAGAACCTGCAAGGGGGTTTCTTCACCAGTATCCTCTGAGATACTTGCCATCAACAATCCCCATTCAGTATTGATTCCCACACCAGTTACCTAAAGATCATACAGAAGAATGAATAAATATAGATGCTGCCAACTCTTATGGAACATCATGATACTTTTACAGTTGGACAAGAAGAAAGGTGCAACAAGAAATTCATAAGATAGAAAATCAAGCAGCATGAAAATATCCACATCAATATGTAAAAGAAGGATCTCCCAACGGGGGATATGTCAACCCCCAAACAAGCATGCAGGATTTCCATCAGAAGAAACTACTGTCAAACAGCAGATAAAGGTTTTTCCTTTTCAGGAACAGAAGTGACATATTCACTAAAAGGAATTCAAAATCACAATGAAGGATGGGCCATCCTTCCAAGAGATACAAGAATTAATTAAAAAAGAAAAAATAAGCCCAAAAGCTCCAAACCAAAAACAAAAAAGTGAAGCAACAAGTCAAGGAAGTGACTACGAATACAAATTGGTAAATAATCTCCTGTAAGGAATCCCAGCTGCACTGCATCTCACTTAACTAGCTGACCTGCATCCTAGTTAGCTAAGCCCAGAATGTAAGAGTAAGAGAAGCCTAAATCTATAGTTATATCAATAATTTAGCAAACCCACCCATCATATTTCCACTAACCTTGCTCCTTTTCTGACACTCAAGAATGGCAATTGTCAAATCTCCTTCCACTAGGAGATTTGAGAACCCAAAAACTGGGCCATCCAGCAAATTTTTCGAAGGGGCTAGCATAACTGCCTCAGAAGCCACTACCACACCAAGAGGTATAAAGAAAGATCTCAACACTCTACCACAATAATTCCTAAGTACCCCACCAATCACAAGCTCTCCTAGGTCATCCAAAAAGCACCTACCAAAATTTAGTTTATGTAAACCTACTGGAAAGGGTTTCCACTCTGCTCGCTACTCCAAAATTCTCCTTCTGGTAGTGGAAACAAGGTTCCAATGTAGCAAGAATAAGCTCAAAGAAGCATAGGCAAAGACCATAGTGGCAGAAGACCAAAGAGAGAAAAAGTACATAGTATCCTAGAAAGACTCCACAGTCCTCTTATCTATCATCATAATTCTGGCATTCTTCTCCAACTATATTATCCACATCAGAGGCTGGCCTCACCAAAAAACTGTAGGAGGCAAGCTATTTAATTCATTTTCTTTTTTGATTGGAATTCAATCATAATCTTCTTATTGTTGTTGGATAGGGTAAATAGAGTTATCCTGGGAACCTATATCTTTATGAATATTCTTGGGGATTGGCCCTTGTAATGAATAAGAATAACTTTTTCCCCTATTCTCGGATCTAACAGAGTTATGAAACCCAGGGTGGCGATCCAACAGAGCCCTTTTAACTGCTCCAGATCTTAATTTGAAACCATCTAAGCTCTTAAACTTCTCAAATCATCCACCAAACAAATTTCATAACCTGGATGGTGCAGCCAGTTGGTATTTCTACAAAATAAAAAATAAAAATCATTCATATCAAAGATGTTTATGTCTGAATCAAAGAAACTTGAATGGGTCCACAACACATCAACCACATGACTAGCTAATGCCACCCCAGGCAAAAGAGGAAAGACCACACTGAACACAAAACTGGGGAATGGAGATAGAGAAAGAGATTAATTATAAAATGACCAATGACATACCTGCCTTCAGTGATATAGTAACTACCTAAACTGAGAAGGTGGTCACCTCATGCAACCATCGCCCATGAAATGTCATATCAACTACTCTCTAAGTGCCTTGGGATGTTCATCATTGTGTTGTGAAGACGTAGGTTTGTTATTAGATCATATATGAGGGATCAAGCAGGAATCAGAATCCCAATTTTCAATATACAGTTTTCATACACATTCAAAGAACATATTTATGAATTATTCAACAAAACAATCAAAACTCCATTTCACCCAAAAACCAATCCTCACTGCATTTTTGTGACCACCATTGGCACGCAGTTGAGATTAAAACTAGCAATAAGAACATAAATGATGCTATAAGCTTGAAGTGGAATATCATCAACTTTTTAATGCACCAGGATAAAGTGAAATAATATTTTACCAGCATAGTACCAACACCATCTGCCACTTTGCAACCAGACATCAAAAAGGGTGCCTTATGATCCTTGTGAACCTGCCAGAGACGTCATGCTTGAGAACAAAACACTTATAAGAATCAATATATTACATTACAAGGTAGAACCAGCTTACAATCTTGCTTTCACCAGTCATGCTAGATTCATCAATTGCAAGAGAATGACCAGTAATTAAGATTCCATCTGCAGGGACCTGGATAAAACACCAAAACGCGGTGACTCGAGTTAATTGTAAAATAAATAGAGGTATTCAAGACAATATTCAGCAATCGAAGTACACTTACCTGGTCACCTATGCTTAAAGGTACAACATCACCAACAACAA
The DNA here is from genome assembly GCF_004353265.1 of Vitis riparia. Classification (NCBI taxonomy): domain Eukaryota; kingdom Viridiplantae; phylum Streptophyta; class Magnoliopsida; order Vitales; family Vitaceae; genus Vitis; species Vitis riparia. Next base: position 20,617,129 of record NC_048439.1, read on the forward strand.
TATCAAATATTGATATCTCCACAGGTCTGCCACCTCTAATGACCTGCACAAATTTTTTGCATTGTCATGTCAATTTAGCATCCCAAATAATTTTAAAAACAAATAAACTAAACATATATATTCCATGCTTTAAAATGCCACAGACCTTTAAATGTATATTTCGTTTTTCCTCATTTAAATTTTGAAATTGCAGGGACTGTCGGTAATCACTAATTGCTGGTAGAGAAAATCAATATAAGAATGAAAGGCCATTAGTACAGTGAAAAACCCATTTCTTCACATGAGAGTATACGAATGTAAAGTTCTTGTAACAGATCAAATCATGTTATTGACTGAAGACACACTAAACACAGTGCATCCTGACCTTACAAGCACAAAAAAGAAACATGGGGAGATAAGGGCATGGGTGTCTAAGCAAGCCATGTTAGCCCTTCTAAGGTGAGAAATTAGGAAAAAGAAGGATATTTATGTATTTTATGGGCAGTAAGTAGATAGTATAGAAATGAAGAGTAAAGCAAATTTTTTACATTTTTTCATCAGAACATTCTCACTGTGATTTAGTAGCTCAAATGCCTGTTACATCTTTTCATAAGCAACAAAGTTCAATAGATGAAAATTGATTGGGAGATCAATTTTTTTTCCCCAGATTGAAATGGGTCAGGTTACGCAGTTGCCATCCAATAATAGAGGTCCAAATTCATATTATAGGGTTACATTAGTCTCAATGGATTCAGCAGCAGAGAAGTTTAAGATCAGGGAATGAGTAGTCTTAGGAGATGGACTTCTAGTTCCAGTTATGGGTTGATAATGTTGCTAACTGAAATATATCTTAAATCTCAGGGAAAGCACACAAGAAAATCAAACTTTGCTTAAATTCCCAGTTTGGCATAGCAGAATGGAACTCAATCTTGATTCATACTTAAGTGGTCAATAGCAGATGGAAAGAGCTAAAGGCAGAGGTTGGATTTTTCAGTTGAATCCAGCAGCATATGCCTCCGGATGAAACATGGATCTGAATCAAGACTCGAATGCAGCTTGGACAGATTTACACAATCCAGATCCTACTCCATGTCCACATCAAATCCTAGGTCCATATGAAACTTCAAATCCAGGTTGGATTGCACCTTGATAAAACATATTTTTCCTTGTCTAAACAATTGGAAGTGATTTTGGCCAGAAATCAATAAGGAAACTTGAGATGAAAATTAAAATTTAAAATAATAGTAATAATACAACTAGAATAATGGCCTTTCAAATCTACCACTGTATTCAAATCTTGAGCCAAAGGTCCAAATTCTATCCGTTTTATTGAATTCCAATATAAGAATCCAAGATCTAGAAAATCACAAGAAAACCAAATTCAGATGATGGAAAAGAGAGACAAGATGAAAATTCTTCATTAAGATTTCAGGTAAAAGAAAAGTTAGCACATGAATGAAAGGTCTCTTGAAACCAACCATGGAATACTTTTGAGATGGTTTACTTGATTCATTATATTATGCCCATGATATACCTTGGAGAAAGGAAATTAACCTTAGTTGCAGATAACTTTGCACCACAATGCATGGAAATATTTTTTAACATTTAATTTCATCTTATAATGTGTATTAGGGACAAAAAAACAAAGTATTAAGTAGCAATAAGGTGAACTTGTGGACTAGAAAACCAGCTTTTCTAAAACCCAAAAATGATAAGTCTCCTTAAACCACCATTTTGCAAGTGACTCAACCAGAACACTAGCTCAGGAAAAAGGTTCAAATGCAAACTAACAATTATTCCATAAGCAGATCACCAACATTTGCTGTGAGGTAAAAGATTTTCACAATGTAAAAGCATAAAGACCATTATTTAACTGTTACAAAAATTTACACAAAGTTAAGATCAAAACAAGAGCCACCATTTAATCAGGTTCTAAAATCAAGCCCAAACCTACCTAATATGCCAACTCAATAGAAAAAATATATATGAAATTTGAACTATTATAAAATCATGATCAAGTTGACTTCAAGTTAATTCTAGCCAAGAGCCGCACTCAAAAGACAATAATGAACATCAAGCCAATACCAGTAACAAATATAACAAGAAACACTGCAAAGGCAATGCTACCCCCATCATACCATCCTTCTTTCACACCCTGTGAGAAGATAGAAAAAGAAACAAGTCAGAATAATCAGAAAGCTAAGACAATCACAGGATTTATAGAATAAACACTATGCAGAAACAAGTGAAGACCGAGAAAGCAAGAAAAAGAAAACAAATGTGGATAAACAGATGTTGCATAATCCAAAAAAACAAAAATTTTATTGCAATATAATACTATCCTGTGGCGACTAAGGACTTATAAGCCTTTTCCCCTAGTTTTTCCCTTCGTATGGATGGTTTTAGCTGTCACCCATTACAAAATTACATAACTTTGTAGTGATCTCCATACAGACCTGATATGGTACCTGATAGAGACTCAGCTAGTTCTAATGGACCAACTTCGACTTAAGGCAACCTTGTTTCTCAAAAGAAAGGTATGTTTGATATGTATTTTGTTGTTTAATTGATTTTTTGTTAGCGTCTTGGTGTTGTTTGAGTTTCATCTTAGCTAATGATCTTTGATTTTTTTTCCAACTATTAAGAACTCCCAAACTTCTTTTTCAATACCCTAGTACAAAATGGAGTCAGAGGAATAACATAACTTCACATATTATCAAAATGAAGAAGAAAATCTAAGAAACTGATCAAGTCTTGTTTACTAAGCGCTAAAAGTAAACAGGTTACATAAATGGTACCTCACTCATAGAAAGTGCTCATCTAAGTAATTGTTCCTTTCTTTTCTGAACATGTTTCCCTGTCATCTGATTGGGAATATAAAATCTACAAATGTCCAGATGTTTTGTTCTGAGAATTTTAATTTATCATCCTTTTAACTGCAACCCATGTAACAAAGGGCCTGCATTGTTGTTAATTTTAACATCAACGCAACATGTACAAGTAGGTACCATGAACAAAATGGGCTTCAGCATAAGTAACTGATGGGAAAAGCAGCTGGGTCAACTTAGACAACAAGAATCACACTTCTGGGGAGATCTTAAGCTTTTTGTGTTCCTACAACATGGAGAGACTAGGAACATCAAGGGATTATACCAGTCCCCATTTCCCAAGAGACTGCTAGTTAGTCAGAGTGCCTTTTCATGAAGAAATAAATGTATAAAAAAAGACTCCAAGCCCAGATGTTATCTAGATTTTACGAAGAGTGATGATCAATGATAAGAGAAGACTTCCTAGAAGCTTTTTCTGAATTTTACAACAATTAGATAGTGATAAGAGTAGCAATGCTACTCTATTGCCTCTGTCCTAAAGAAAAACTAATAGTAATAGTATGTCACACTTTAGCCATATCAACCTGGTGATGCAAGATGTTCTTTCTTTTTATCAGAAACAAGAGATGTACATATTTATTTTAATGAAAACATGAGAAGGATGAGGAGTTCTCCCCACGATTATAAAAAAAACCTGATCATAATATGATTAACCTCCTTTACTATACAAGGAGTCTATACAAAAGGTTTAAACTACAACCCAATATACAAAGATGTCAACTGCTCAAGTTCTAAGTAAGCTCCTCTCAAGGATGTTCAAACCCTTTTGATTTACGCACATAAAGACAATTGAGTTGGTTAACACTGAGAGGAATGTCTTTAAAAGTCTTGGTGTATGAGGCCCAAAAAGAGAAATAGAAGCAAAGTAAATCCCACAAACCCTCTATCATCCTCCACTTATCCTATAAAATTCTGTCATTTCTCTCTCATCACACAATCCAAAGCAATGCATGATAAGCTATTTGCCAAAGGGTCTTACCTCTAGATGAGCTCCCAAAACCCCTATGTGAAATGATCATCATATTGCATATACTTTTGGGTGAAACCTAATCAATCCTGACTTGTCTAAAAGAGAGTGCAAAAGCCCCAAAGTTATCGGACAATGCAAAAAAAAAAATGATCAATAGACTCTCCATGCCCCTTACATAAAGCACACCAATTAGGCTTAAGGGATTTAAAAGGTTTTCTCAACTATAGCATGTTGTTGGTATTTAAAAGAGACTTGTCTGAAAGACAATGAAAAAGCCCCAAAGTTATCAGACAATGCAAAAAAAAAAATGATCAATAGACTCTCCATGCCCCTTACATAAAACACACCAATTAGGCTTAAGGGATTTAAAAGGTTTTCTCAACTATAGCATGTTGTTGGTATTTACCTTATTGTGTGCCACTTAACCATACAAAGGCCTTGACCTTAGATGAGACTTTAGATTTTCAAATAAAATTGGCTAGGGAGAAAAAAAACAATATCTGATGTATTAGACAAAACTATGAAGAATAATTTGACCGAGAATAATCCTAAAGAGGTCAATGACAATGCTCTCACATCTAGGGTGGATGAGGACAAGTGCACACAAGTGAGGGATGACATTAGTCATTCAAGATCCTTAATCTTTGAATCTATAAGGTTGTAATGGAAATTAAGATCTTTTTGAAAAAAAAAAGAAGAGTGACCAAAAATAGCTTAAATAGTGAAATTTTTAACTATAACAACTCTATAAAAACATGAAAATTGTGAACACAAGGTTGATCCTAACACTAGAAATCCTCCCAAAAAACGAATTTTGACATGTCATCAACCATAAAACAAGTGTAACTTGAAAAAACCTGAAACACCTGAGCAATGGCCTTCTAGGGACACCTATGTGACCATCTAACTATAATGTCAGTGTGTCATCCATCAAGATGTGGCCTATAAATGCTTAAAATAACCTGATGTCAAAGGCAAGAACTTTCTCTAGAGAACCTCCATAGCCATTTCCTTGAGAGCGCAGAGAGATCAATCTAAGGCCTAGACCTCCATACTCCTTAAGCTTACGCACTAGGCCCAAACTAATGAGATGATCTATTTTACCCTCCCCAACTCTCGACCAGAGAAAACCTCTTTGCAATTTCTCAATTTTAAACACTACTAGCACTAAAATCTTGAAAAGAGATAAGAAAATAGTTACAGATGTGGACAAGCATGATTGAATTAGAGTAATTCTACCACCAAGAGACAAAAAAGGCATTTTCCAATCCATCTAGTCTCCTTCAGACCCTATTGATCATGGGATCCCATAACACCACTCCCTTTGGATTCCCCTCCTAATGGAAGACCCAAGTTAAAGCCTAATCTAAGATTTTGCATTCAAGCATTGATGCCAACGTGGTAATCAAATTCTAACTTGTGTTAATTCTAGATAAAGTGCTCTTGTCTAAATTGATTGTTGGCCATGATATATTTCCATAAACCAATAAGATTAGCTTAAGGTTTTGTAAATCTTGAATAGAAGCTCTAGAGAAAAAGATGGTGTCCTTTGCAAATTGTAAATGAGATACGATAATCCTATCCCTGCCTACCAGGAATCCCTCTAAAAGACCGCTCTTCTTAGCTCTCGGCATCATCCTACTTAATACATCAACTGCTATAGTAAAAAGGAAAGGGGAAAAAGGGTCTTCTTGTCTTAAACCTCTAATCGTCTTTGACTCATCCTTTGGCATTTCCATCCACCAAAACCACAAAACTTGCAAAGGACATGCAACCCCTCATCAAAGACTTCCATCTTGTATTATAACCCTTTTTGCTCTAGTACGTGATCTCAAAAAACCCCAATCCACATGATAATATGTCTTCTCAAAATCTATTTTGAAGACTACCCCATCCCTTCCTAAACATCTTTTCTCGTCCACCACTTCATTGGCAATCAAAATTGCATCCAAAATTTGTTTGCCCTCAACAAAAGCTCTTTGGGAGATGTGTATGGTTGGAGGACTTTTCGGATTCACCTTGATAAGACTTTAGATATGATCTTGTCCAAACTCGTGACCCATCTTATAGGTTTGAAATCCAAAACTTTGGTGGTTTGTCTCTTTTTTGGCACAAGCACAATGAAAGTTGCATTGACGCTTTGGTTGATAACCCCATTACTATCAAACTCCGAGAACAACCTCAGCAAATCCTCCTTAATCACATCCCAACGCTCTTGAAAAACTACAATGGAAAAACCATCGAGCCAAAGAGTCTTTTCCTTGTCCAACTCAAAAACGGCATTATAAACCTCCTCTTCTAAAACAAGTCGATCCAACCAAATAGCACTCTTTGTTGCAATGGGAGACCAATCCAATCCTTCTCTCCTCTAAGACACACCAAGGGGCTTAGAGTATAACTTTCCAAAAAAAATGTTTTATCTCCTCAACACTATTTTCAATGTTGTCTATAATTTCTCCCTCTTCAAATACCAAAGATTTTATGAATTTCCTATTTCACCTACCATTAACCACCCTATGGAAAGATTTCAGAATTGCAATCCCCTTCTTTTATCCATCAAATCCTAGATTTTTGTTTCCATTACACCTCTTCCTTTAACAATAACTCCTCAAGCTCCCCCTTCCTTAGGGCCCTCAAAGCTAATTGCTTAAGAGTTAGATTCCCTTCCTGCTCACCAGCATCAATGCTAACAATGTTTGTAAGAATATTCTTCTTTTTCCCCTTCAAACCTCTAAAGAACACCGTATTCCATTCTTTTAGCTTTGATTTAACAAATTGTACCTCTTCATACACTTATGACCTCCCATCCATTAACCTAACACTCATTCCATCAAAAACTAAATCTTTACTTGAAATTAGGGTGGAGCAACCACATATTCTCACACCTAAATGGAGTCAGACCCCACTTGAATGGATTGGTATCTAGAACAATTGAATAGTGATCTAAGGTCAATTAAGGGAGAGCATCTTGGAGACTTTGAGGAAACCTTTGGTCCACGCATTTGTGTATAAAAACCTATCCAACCTCTTGCCAATAGGGATTTCTTGCATATTTGATCAAGTGAAAGATGCATTTCTAAGAGGAAGGTAAATTAATTCACTCACTTGCATAAATTCATCAAAATCCCTCATGTAAGGAGCCATTTTAGGTACACCCAATCTTTCGAAGATTCTTCTTATGAAATTAAAATCCCATCCTATCAACCCCCCACCCAAACCACCACCACGGACACACCATTTTAGAGAAGTTCGGCCAAAAAGGTCTTGTAGCTCCAACCAAAAGTCTTTCTTCAATGTCAAGGTTCTATCCAAATGGTTTTAGATGGGATTGCGAGAAATCATTTCACCTTCACAACGAGCTATTGTTAATGACATCCAAATTGATGGTAGAATTATTCTTACCAATCAAATTAACAGATGAAAATTTACATTCTTGAAAGGAGGGATTGGTACTTAAAATTGACTTCAGTGAGTCACATTACAACCATCTTGATTTAGGGTTTTCAAAATCATATTTTCCTAAAAAGGGTTTCAGCCCCAGATGAAGATTATGAATTGATGTTGCTTATCCTCGATTATCGTTGTTTTAGTAAATGGATGTGTAAGAGATTAAGTAGAGGTATCTAGGGGGCTTAAGCAAGAATAATAGCATTTTGTGTTTGTCTTTAGTCTAGTGGATGCGTCCAGTAGATTGATGCTTATGGCTGAAAATTTTGGTAGGAAGAAGTCATATCAAGGCTTCAAATTTGCAATTTACTTGAGCAGTTTGCTAATGATACGCTTGTATCAAATCATTCATTTGCTCTTTGCTGATGATACACGCTTGTATCAAATCACTCATTTGTTATTTGTTGATGATACGCTTGTATCAAATCACTCATTTGCTCTTTGCTAATGATACACACTTGTATCAAATCACTCATTTGCTATTAGTTGATGATACGCTTGTATTTTGCAAGGCTTCTCAGGGCCAGATGGCTTACTTGAGTTGGTTGCTAATGTGGATTGAAGTCATCTTTGGTTTGAGAATTAATTTGGAAAAAAAGTGAGA